>NW_013563089.1:0-62623 GCF_000968595.1 Rasamsonia emersonii CBS 393.64
AGGGACATTTCTCGCATCCTGCCCAGCTGTAGTTTTCTCAACATGCCGCAATGCGATGTTGTAATAACTGGCGTACCAGAAGTTTCTCAAACTCGCTGTCGATCTGCTTTGGATCCACCTCTCTTTGAGCTTCAGCTTCCTTCGCATTGAGTGCCGAAACCACGGCCATTACCCGGGAATTTCTCGTCGGGTTTGAATTCCTCGACTCATCACTCGATCGGGACTCGGATGACACATGTCTGTGACCAGGCCTGCTCTGCGCCATTTCGGCATTTCGTAGTTTATCCGATGGCACACGCTGCACGTGGCTCAGCATCTCCTTCACTTTCATGGTACTGGCCGTGATGTAATCTGATCTCGGTCGGGGTTTTTGGTCCGGACGCTTAGCTAGCGTTGGCTGATGATAGTCGTAGAAGTTCCGTTGCTTTGAAGGAGAATATTGTCGGGGAGTATATAAGGACACCTCCTCCTCCAACGTCCTGCAGTTTTCCGGCACATAGACTCTGCCCGATTCTTCTTGCAACGGCTGAGTAGCAAACTGCGCCCATATCGGCGACGCCGTCGCTTCCACCGGGCTCATGTTCTCTTTGTCTCGACTGTCGCCCGAGGGCTCTTCCTTACGTCCCCGTTGGGATCGCTTTAAGATCGCTGACAGACTGGCGGATGATTTGGCCTTCTTCATTTTCCTTTCCTTTTCCAGAGCCTGTTCATCAGTCGATTTCGAGTCCTTCTTGTCCCGTATTAACGTCTTGAGGGACACGGAACTTTTTGTCTTCTTATGCAAGCCTTTCTTGTCTGAGGACTTCTGCTGACGAACACCGCCCGCCGCGTCCCGGTTGTGGGCTCTCTCTCCAAGAGGCTGTGCGTGTGGATGATCGGCGGGCAGAAAACCGGCAGCCTCGAAGGGATTCATCCCGTTCATCCGTCGCGCGATAATAGCATCACCTGCAGAAGGGCTCCTCCTGTGGCCCCTCGAGGGGATGATAGACCGCAAGACGGAGGATTTCGTGGACGGACGGCTTGCATCGTCGAAGATGGTTGGCGTTTGGGGATAGGAGGACATGTTGTTCGCTAGCAATGCAACTTCCTGTTATGAGCACATGAAACACAGGCCTAGTCTGAAGCCAGACGAGACGAAACACACCGACTTCTCCAAGCAACTCAACAAAATTGCCCGTCCACGAGACAACAGTCGAGGAACGGGCCACGCGAATCGCAGCCGCACTGAAGAGAAACGGTCAACAGGAAGAAGAAGACAACGGAGCCAGCCAGAGACACGAAGCGAAGAAGCCCATTCACCCAGCCCACTGGGGGGAGAAAGGAACGAAAACAAAAGAGCAGCGCGACGAGGTTGAAATGCCCGCCGGCGCTGGCCAGCGATGAGCCAAATCCACCGCTCTTTAGCTCGCCCCATGCTGCGGCCCGTTAGCACTTAGCGCTTGGCCGCCCCGTGCTGGTAAACAGCGGTGGGGAGGCGGTTGCTGGGGGCAACGACGCATCCCCAGCTGCTGCTGGTCCCTCGCGTCTCTTATCGATAACGCCGTTGGCATCGGATGAATGCTCTAAATATCCTAAATATCCGTCCGCGGAAGATTCGTCGGTGATTTTTGCCTCCTGCTGCTGCCCGCCATGCAAGGCGCGCCGCCAATATTGGGCCGTTGCATTCCACGGCCAAACAGCGCCAGAGCGAGGCAAGGCCTCTGGCATTCCGGGCAGGATTGTGGACTGGTAAAATACAATAATATGTAGATGCCATCTTCTGGTACGAGTCGTCTTTCCTGGGAATCGAGTCAATCGACTCGACGCGGCGCTAACGTGGCCAGCAGCAAAAATAGCCTGTGTACAGTGCTTCCCGTTGGACGATTGGGCCTTAGTTCACGAGGCTACTGTAGGGCTACTGTGAGCTAGTTACTGTAACTTTATTATTATTGTGGCAGCAGCGGTCAGCTATCCATCCAGCACCATCTCTGATTACGAATCTGTCCAGGGTAATATTGAGATCAGAACTGATCTCCGCCAGCATGCAGAGCGCGTCAACGAGAGTCCGCCGGGAGCGGGTCGGAGTCGGGCAGGCTCGGGATCGGGAGAATCCCCCGCAAGGTCCCCTCCGAGGCCTGAGCGTCTGCTGACGCTAGCTCCCGACGTGCACGAGTCGAGTGTGATATATCACCTCCTCTATATACGCATTGTGCGACACGACAGCAATTACTGGCATTTACGATTTGTTTGCCTGCGCTCTCTTTCATCTGATGTGTGCTCCTGTTTTGTGCTTTTTCCAGGTGCCTGCGTTTTCGCCATGAATCAGACGTCGCGGACAGACGATACTCTCCACCATCCGGGCTGGAACCAGAATCCCCCGCCCCTGAATGCAGATGAGACGACGAGGCAGGACTTAAATGGAATTGCCAACGCCAGGGAGCAGAGGGACCATACTCCCCAGGCCACCTGTCCCGGAGATGGCTCGTTGCAGTCTGATATCTTGCCAGTGCCCCAAGACCGCGACGATCGGCCGGTCAGAAAAGGGTCAACCGGGCTGGTTCTGGCTGCATCTGCAGCCGACCAGCCCGCTGACCGGAGCAAAGCGCTCACCGTCCGTTGTTCAGTTCCCTGGTTCCTTCGTCCACTCGTCAAATTCGCCGCCTTCGTGGGACCGGGCTTTCTGATTGCCGTCGCGTATATCGACCCGGGCAACTATTCCACCGACGTCGCGGCCGGAGCACAGAGCAGATATGCTCTTCTCTTCGTGGTCTTCATGTCCAATGTCTTTGCTATCTTTATCCAGTCGTTGTGCATCAAATTGGGGAGTGTGACCGGCCTAAGTCTGGCGGAAAATTGCAGACTCCATTTCCCGAAATGGCTGGTCATCATCCTCTACATTTTTGCCGAATCAGCCATCGTCGCGACTGACATTGCCGAAGTATTGCTCTCTTTTTCGTTTTTCGAAGACAATCACTGACATGGACGCAGGTGATTGGCTCTGCAATTGCATTGAATCTTCTCCTGAAAATCCCTCTGGTTGCTGGCTGTGTGATCACCCTGGCGGATGTGCTCTTCCTGCTGGCCTTCTACAGGCCCAATGGATCGATGTGGGGGCTTCGCGCTTTTGAATTCTTCGTCATGGCCCTGGTCCTCGGTGTGGTGATCTGCTTCTGCATTCAGCTGTCTATGCTCAGAGATGAATCTGTAGGAGAGGTGTTTCGGGGATATCTTCCGTCTGCTACAGTGGTCAAAGGCGACGGGTAAGCAAATTTCCTGAAAATCTTCTTTTCTGCAGATCACCAGCAGATTTCCTGATACAATCTTGCTAGCCTTTATCAAAGCTGTGGCATTCTGGGTGCAACGGTGATGCCCCATTCTCTCTTTCTGGGAAGTGGTACGGTGCAGCCGCGTCTCAAAGAATTCGATGTCAATCAAGGCTACTTCGACGACTCTGCATCTCTTACCGACGACGCAGAGGATTCGTCGTACCGCCCTTCTATTCATGCAATTCGCGGCTGCCTGAAATACTCAATCATCGAGCTCACGCTGTCGCTGTTTACATTCGCGTTGTTTGTGAACAGTTCCATCCTCATTGTCGCGGCAGCTGATCTGTATGGCACGCCGGGAGCTGCAAATGCCGATTTGTTTGGGATCTACAGTCTCCTGTCGACGTCGATCGCACCGATAGCGGGGACGATATTTGCCCTGGCGCTGCTCCTGTCCGGCCTCTCGGCGGGAATCGTCTGCACGATCGCCGGGCAGATCGTCAGCGAGGGCATGATCCGGTGGACGCTGAAGCCCTGGGTCCGGCGCCTCCTCACTCGTTCCATCAGCATCATCCCCAGCGTCATCGTCGCTGGAGCCGTGGGCAGGGAGGGACTGAACACGGCCCTGACGGCAACACAGGTGGTCCTGAGTGTCATTCTGCCATTTGTCGTCGCACCCCTCGTCTACTTCACTTGCAGGAACCGATACATGACCGTGCAGGTGGACGCTCGCACGGCCCCTGATGGCACCGTGGGAGAGGACGGCCCCCAGACCGAAACCGTCAAGATGCGAAACAGCTGGCCTGTGGCCGTTTTGGCCGTGCTAGTTTGGCTTGTCATCACCGTCCTGAACGTCGCTCTCCTGGTCTTGGTTGGTCTTGGAGATGCTTGATCGTTGGGACATCGTTGGTTACGAAAGATCGATGGATGATGCATTGTCAATCGACGGGTGTCACAGAAATCCTCATTGGAGCCGAGATAATCATCGAATCACGGGAGACAATCATGATGGCCACTAGGCCGAACGAAGCAGATTTTTGTTTTCCTCTATATAGTGAGAGCTGGGGGCAAAATTGCCAATTTTCTTTCATGCTCCTGGTATCTAATAAGTTATCCTTCACTGCTTGAGTGCATGCAACCGAGACCTTTCCCCATAGATAGATAGATAAGCGTATTTACAGTCAGAGTAGTTCAAAGCAGATGACGCCTGTGAAAGACTCGTAAAATCAGAGACGGGTCGTGACCATGCGAGGAGGTTTGTTCGTTGTTAAATCGTTAAGAATATTAAGATAATAAAACCAAAACCAGAAAGCATTCCCCATCGAGAACTCCACTCTACGCCGTCATCATAACTTGGAAGAGATTTTCTTTTTCTTCTTATCCAACACCGCCGGCCGCTTCTTTGACCTTGCCTTGTTCGGGCGGTTCGTCGATGAACGTGGGAGGCGCGACTTCGTCCTGCATGAAGCTGGGCAGCGCCTCTTCGCCCAGCTGATTGTCCAACATGGTCTCCTCGCCCAGAGCTTCCAGCTCTGCATCCAGCTCTGCCTCGTCGACGTCTTCGGGGATGTCGTATGCGCGGGAAATGCTTTCATTGATCTCATTGCCGATCTCCATCAGGTCCGCCATCTCGTCCTGCATGCGCTCGATCTTGTCGATGTCGATCTTGCCGTATTGCTTCTTGAGCGTCTTGGTCGTTGTCTTCATGGCGTCCACCGTCGTCATCACGTTCTTCAGGTTGTCCTGCATCATCGCGGCCTGCTCCATGTTCCACGACTGCTGCGATAGCTGATCCCGCTGCGCCTCGTACTGCTTCTTTCGCTGTAGCACCTTGAGCGCCTTCTGCCGGAGCGCCTGCTTGCCAGGGCCATCTCGCATCTTTGCTAGTCGCGACTGATACGTGGAGAGCTCTGAGTTGAGAGCGGCGAGCTTGACATCGATGCTGGAGATGCGATTCTCGACCTGGGACGCAGACTCGTTAGAAGTCTGGGTCTGTGCTCAAAGATGGGGTGGCATAAACTTACATTGGAGATAGCACTATCGAGGGTGGGCTTTGGAGCCGCATTCTTCGTCCCGAAGAGCCGGTTCATTGTTAGAGCGCCCTTTGAGGGCTTGGAGCGGGGAGTTGGAAGATCGAACTATGCAGCAACAGTGGCGATCAAGAGCCAGTCAATTTGCAAATCAATAAAAGAATCGAAAGATATAGCGCGTCGAAGAGATGTCCTCTGTGTTGGTCCGAATGGCGATCTAGGCCAATCGTGCGGGGTGGCAGATATCGTCGTCGTTGCTCGACGTCAGATCTAGCGCCGCCGTGCCTTGCCACGTGATCTGTGGCTTACATACGCGGCAGTACCGTACAATACAGTACAGGACCTGAGTACGGAGTACAGGGCCTGCAGAACAGCATTGCTCGCGCTGACCAGGCAGGCATCCAGTGAGCGCGGGGATCGAATTTGCGCGACAGCTCCCATGTAGGCTCGCTGCTGGTTATGTATGACTGATGTATGATAGGAGCGGATCTGGAGGGGATTCTTACAAAGGGGCCGTGCGGCCATTTGTAATTTGTAGCGGTACCGCCGAATGCGCGCAAGAACGCAGGGCAGCCCGGTATCAGCGACTTGGGCAGGGCGTGCCTCAGCAGGTCTCGTGCTACCCTCGCCGACTCTGGCCTTCCAGAAACACTTCCTGTCCGACCTACCGTCATCCGCCAAAGAGACGACAAGTCGACAGCACTGGCAGACGACCCCGAGGTGGACTTGTCCTCTCTTTGGTGCTGCTGGCCCCTCTTGCTGGCGTGATCCCGCTGACGGCTGCATCGTGTCCCGTGTGGTCGCTCCCCGCCCAGGCCCAGGCAACCTGGCGAATCCAGACACAACCGCTCTCGCCAACTCATCCATCCATCTCCCAGGCTGCCCCAGCCCGCCCACCTCTCTTCCTGTCTGTCAATCCTCCAGAGCGTTCGTGTCTCCACGACTGGCGGACTAGAGTGCCGTCGCTACCGGCACTGGCCTGGGGAAGCACCGCATCGCTGCGCTCCCGCCTGAGTCCGGTCATCCCGTCCAACTCGTCGCGTACCTTCAACCCTTCATCGTCACTCTCTTGGTGTCCGACGGTATGTTCCTCTTTCCCTCGCAGGCTGACTTAACCTCGCCCCGTCGCGTTTTCCCTTTGAAGGTCGCGACCCTGCGAACCCAGCCGGTTCCGGATGAGCCCTCCTAAGCGATCCCTGGCGAAGCCTGCTGACTGTTTTGTGTCCCTTCCAGCGCGCGGTCGCTCGGACTGTGTTTCTATCTGTCTTCTTTCCATCGTGCAACGACTGACGAAGATCATACGAAAAGAAAAAATTTCATCTACGAGCATTAGTCTCTGTACCACTATCCTGACATACCACACTAGACTCGTGTTTGCATCGTGTGCGCGCATAGATAGCGGTGTTACGATTTGTTTGCAGACGACCGAAAAACAGAAAACAACCGAGATACCCGCATTCATTTGTCCATGATTCTAATTTCTCGTCGGCTTTTGTCTCATAATAATTCAATATGTTCTGGCGTTTCGGGGGATACGCAAATATCTCCACCGTCGATACCCTCCTTGACAAACCCGATGTCACGCTCGAAGAATTGCTGGATGAGCCGGAGCTCATCCAGGAGCTCAAACAGCATAATACGAAACTCATAGAGTATTTGCGTGAGGACCATATTCTGAAACGATTGATGGACTATGTCATCGCCCTCCCCTTGTGAATGAGGAGGAGGAGGATCAAGAAGATGATGAGGGTAAGAGGGGCGGCGTAGGCGAGAAGGACGCTGCTGCGAAAGAGGAGGGGCTGGCCAAACCCAGGGATGAGATCCTGGAGCCTGAGGACCTCGAGAAAGCAGAAAAGCAGCGTCTGAAATATGCCTATGTCGCTTGCGAAATCCTGTCCTCGGAGACCTGGTCGATCCTGGAGTCGATGATGGTCAATGAGGCCTTTCTCCGGGACTTTTGGGAATTCCTGAAACGGCCCGCGCCACTGGACTCGCTCCAAGCAGGCTATTTTACGAAAGTCAACGAGGTGTTGTTTGACAAAAAGACGGAGGAAATGCTGGAATTCTTCAAGTCCTTGGAGGGAATCGTCCCAGCGATGCTGCAGCATGTCGATAACCCCATGGTCATGGATCTGCTCTTGAAGATCATCAGTCTGGAGAAGGTCGAGGGTGGTCAGGGCATTGTGGAAGTAAGTTTGCTCTTTTCCATTCTGCGACGTATGTTGAACGGTATTAACGTTTGACTATAGTGGTTGAAGAGTCAGAACCTTATCCCCATTCTTCTCTCTTACCTGTCCCCAGAGCATCCCGCTTCTGTGCAGACATCCGCCGGCGATTTTTTGAAAGCGATCATCACCATCTCGGCGAATGCTACGCAGAATGAGCAGTCTTGTATTGGACCAAATAGCCTTACACGACAGTTGGTGTCGGCGCCTTGTGTAGAGCAGCTTATCTCTTACATGTTGCAGGGGGGAAATGCTCTTACGGTCGGTGTGGGTATCGTAATTGAGGTTATTCGTAAGAATAATTCTGATTATGATCCCGAGAATGTGAATGGGCCAGATTCTCCACCCACCCTTTACGACCCTATATACCTGGGCACCCTTCTTCGACTGTTTGCCAAGCATATACCTGATTTTATGGAGTTGATCCTCAGCGACAAGCATGCGGTCATCGAGGGAGGCCAGAAAAAGATGGTTGACCGGGGGCAACTGAACTCGGCCTGGGGTACGAAGATTGAGCCTCTCGGCTTTGACAGGTTTAAGACCTGTGAACTCATGGCCGAACTCTTACATTGCAGTAATATGGGCCTGTTGAATGAGGTAGGCAGCGAGGACTATATCAGACAACGGGACGCGGAACGGGAACGATTGCAACAACAAGGTGCTTTTGATCCTCACAGAAAAGACGAATCCCTTATCGATTACAACGATACTGCCGGGGATTTTGCCAACGGGTCTGCACTGGGTTCCCAATCAGCAAGAGACCAGAAAGTACTCGAGGTGACCAACGCCGGCGAAGACGATGGCTTCGAGGATGTTGGGTCGTCGGAAGTGCTCGTAGATGGAGCCAAGGATGACGTGAGGGATGCTGAAGAGGCCAAGGAGACGGGGACAGAGCCACGAAATGTTTCCTCGCAGACGTCCAAGCTCGATATCAACAATGATCTTGTCGATGAGCCGCTCACTACTTCTGACGACAAGCTGGACGCTCGTGGAGATGCATCTGCACCGTCACAGCCACAATCCGCCGATCCTGTGTCTCCGACTGCTTGCGGTCTGACCGACAAAGTTAGCGAGATCAGGATAGATGCTGAAGAGGCAGTCCTCCAGGACTCTCAATCACAGCCCCAGGAATCTGCGGCTAGTGAGCCCGCTGGCTCGACCGCGGGACAAGAACAGCCCTCCGATCTTGACAAGACCGCATTGTCTCCTCATCCAGAAGATACGCCAGCTCCTCTGTTTGCCTCCCAGGCACAATCAGAGCCCAAAACATCGACTACGCCCGAGCCTGTGGATTCCGAAAATCCTCAACCGTCAGCACAAGGGCTGCCTGAATCCATCGGGGCTGGCATCGCTCATGCTGACGACGAATTTGCCCCGCAAATTCAATATGATCTCAATGGCCAGCCGGTGGTAGGAGATTACCTGAAGATCATGTTTGTGGAACACAAAGTTGTTCCTACGATTCTGGTAAGGATGTCCTCAACGAACCGAGTATGGGTATCTTTGCTAACCAGGACCTTCACTACACCAGAGCTTCTTCTTCCGGTTCCCTTGGAACAATTTCCTGCACAATGTAGTATATGATGTCGTTCAGCAAGTGTTCAATGGGCCTATGGACCGGGGATTCAACCGGTCACTTGCCATAGACTTGTTCGAGACCGGGCGCATAACAGAGCAAATTGTCGAAGGTCAAAGACGTAGTGACGAGGCCCAGGCGAGCAAGAATATGAGACTCGGGTACATGGGTCATCTTACGCTCATATCGGAGGAGGTGGTCAAATTTACCGAACGCCACCCTCCTGAGGTCCTCTCGCAGACAGTGATGGACAAGGTTCTGCACCGAGACTGGATCGATTACGTGGAAAAAACCTTGTCGGAGACCCGGGAGCGAGACAACGCGATCCTGGGTGGTGTGCGCCCCGACGTTATCGGTCATCGCCAGTCCGTCCTCAACGCCGTGGGCGCAACACAAGGCTTCACCGGCTCGGCAGCTCTCGCAAACGCAGGGTTGAATGGAGGCGCTGACGGATCGAGCTTTGATGGCTTCGATGCCTTGCACCAGGGGAGTGTCTCCAGCGGCGCCTTTGGCTTGGGTGGCAGCAGTTCGCTGCTTAGCGGCTTCGGAAGCTCGAGCGATGATGAGGACGAGGAGATGGAGGATCAGGATGATGAGGAGGGCAGGGGTACCACCGAAGCCACCACGGAAGGTGATTCAGAGAATGTGGGTGACACTCTTTTCACAGACGTTGAAATGGACGAGTCATGACAGCCGGTATCCTGTCGGCGTTCGCTTTTGAGGTGGTTGCTCCGAGTCAATTGGGCAGGGTTGGTGCATGATGACCACTGGGGAGTCTCGTGGGAGGTCAGCGAGGGTCTTTGCATAGAGCGTTTCAATCCAGCGCTTTACAAGATGTGTATGAAGGCAGTCAGGACGCTCTTGCAGCTCCTTGAGTTCGTGTCGCATCTTCTTTGGGCCATGTTTCCTACTAGTAAACCGCCGGTCAGAAGTCTGCCCAATCCCTGCCCGATTGAATCAAGCTGGCACCCAATGAATGCAGACTAACTGCACTCCACCCCGGATCTTTTTTTTACTCTTGTTCTTCTTATGGTCCACCCCTCGGAAGCCCTATTTTTGTCATTGGCTATTTTCAATGCAGTGCAATAATTGTGGTAACTCATTGCTGACATCTTCATTACTCTATAGGCAACATCCAGCTCCACGAGTCAACCGATCCCAATTCTGGCCCCGCCTCCAGCCCCTCTAAACTCCGGTCCATCACGAGCTCGTCGCCAGCTGGCTGCTCGCCTTTTGTCCAAACAGCAGGCTGCAGAGGCGGCAGCGAACGCTGACAACTCTTCTTCGGACTCGGAGAAGAGCTCGACGAGTAGCGGGCATGATGGGGACGATCAATGGCAATCAAATCCGTTTGTCATCGCCGGACTCGAAGATGACAACAACTCTTCGCATGCCTTTTCTTCTACCGATTTTCCATCGATTGACCGGGACGACACGTTATCGTCGCCTACCTTCCCACGCACGGGGTTCCCGCCGCCAGGGTCGCCGTCGACGAATTCGTCTGATGAGGCCATCGACGAATCCACAGAAGCTGTCAGACGAAAGGTGCGGATCCCTCTGGAAGTCGAGGATGATGACGACGAGATGGGTGAAATGGTGGGCCCGAGCTCTGGAACGGACCTGATGGACTCGGATGAGGAGGAAGAGGCCATTATCAATGAATCTCTGGGATACTCGAGTTTCTATGGGCCCAGCCGGTATGGCGGGTTTGGGCGATCCTATTCCAAGGATGAGGGCGGCCATTCGCTTTTCGATGACGATGCAGACGAGCACAACGATAGCAGTGATGGCGAAGACGATGGATTGGTTGAGATCCTAGTTCCAGGCAAAAAGTCATCCAGCGGAAGTTAACGCCTGTACATGATTCTGTCGATGCACGGCGATTTCTGTTCATTCATGAGGGAAACGGTGGCGGCCTCTTTCCCATGTCCACTTGTTGCATGTGTGATGACGTTCGGCCGGATATGTGCGGATATATATATCCATGACAGCTTGGTTTGGGCATTTCGTTGATATACCTGTACATTAGTGTATGCATGCAATTGATGTTTGAATTTGCAGTATTCGTTGCAAGCGGAGTAAGTAGTAAGGTGCTAGTTCTAGATAGGTGTAGTAGTCTCAAACAGATATCCTGGGCGAGATATTGAATTAGTCGCTTGAACATGAAGCTTCATTTCAAGAATAGTACCGTCCTTGATCTACTCCATTTCTCATAAACGAGTCCTGAGACGATAATAATCAAGGGAGAAAGAACTTCGGCACCATTGTCTTGTCTGTCAGGCGACTCACGCGGCCCGCGCTCCGTCCCAAATGCTCTTTGCTCCCCGCTCCCCGCTCCGCCGAAAAAAAAGTGGAACAGAAAGAACATCAGAGTTTGATTGATAACAACATCAAACACTGCAAGAGTATTAATTAATGAGAATGGTCTAGACTGTCTGAGGTTGGAACAGACTGGCCCTGATACGGCGCAAGAAGGCAGGCAGGCAGTCAACTCATCCAGCAGCAACTTGAGGGGCAATCAATTTGACTTTACTGCTTCGGAAGAAGCAAGAGAGAAAGGATGGCGGCGACGCCAGAGGTGCAGCAGCAAAAGTAAGTGAATTTGATTGTCTTTTTTCCTTTTATGGATTTTGCGTATTTTTCATTGATTTTTTTTTACGCAATGCTATATGTGTGCTGCTTTTGAGTCTGGGAGCTGTGCATACTGTACTGTACTGCATTATCTCGAGGCCTGGGTATCTATCTATCTACGTGTATCTGCATGCTGCCAGCTAGGGATTTAAGTGACCTTGGTCTAATTTTTTATAATATGTCTTTTTGTCTGTTTTGCTTTGTATTTCTTTCTCCGCATCCACGCTTACATACCTTCCCAGCTCCGACACCCTCAGCTCCCACATCGCTCTTCAGGAATGGGTGACCCAGCACGGGGGCCATCTCAATGAGCACGTCCAATTCGCCAGGGATGACAGCAGCGGCGTGCATATCCAAGTGAAGCCAGAATGGACCGCTGGCGTGCCGCGCGCCACCTGCGTGATCAAGACTCCCCTGGCACTGACCATGTCCTACTTTGACGCCATTGACTACAGTCCTTCTTCTTCGACCGCAGAAGGAGAAGAAAAGCTGTTCTCTTCCCGTGGAGTCGTCTTCCCGCGGCAGTTCATTGATGCCGTCGGTCCGGAGGAGACGACGGCGTTCTTTCTCATGGGCCAGTTCCTCAAGGGACCAGATGGGTTCTGGTATCCGTATATCCGGACGCTGCCCCGGCCAGACGAGCTGACGACGCCGCTGTACTATGACAACGAGGACCTGATATGGCTGAACATGACCAGCCTGGCCGCAGCTCGGCAGCAGAGGCTCCAGGTCTGGAGGACCAACTACGAGACCGGGTTCAAGGCGCTGAAGGAGTCGGGGTTTGAGGATGCGGATCACTATACTTGGTAGGTTGAATACATACATATTCAGCACTATAAGCTTCTCTCGAGCCTGTTTAGTCAGCGGCAATGTAACTAACCTTCGTTGACTGATTTACAAAAAGGGAACTGTATCTGTGGGCATCGACCATCATTGCATCTCGTGCGTTCACTGCCAAAGTGCTTGCCGGCGTCATCCCCCTGCCGGAGCTCCCTGAAGAGAGGATATCAGTCCTTCTGCCCCTGATAGACGCGACGAACCATCGGCCTCTGGCCAAGGTCGAATGGCAAGCGGGGAACGAGAGCATCGGTCTTGCTGTGACGGAGGATGTCAGGCCTGGCCAGGAAGTGGGAAATAACTATGGGCCGCGAAATAACGAGCAGTGTGAGTACATATCTCTCTTTCAGCATATCTCGATGTAATTAACTTGAGTGCTTAGTGATGATGAACTACGGCTTCTGCATCCCTGACAACCCTTGCGAATATCGTGTCGTCAGCTTGAGAGCACCGCCCGGAAGTCCTTTAAGCGTGGCCAAGGCCAGATACGAGGCTGAGTTCCCTGATGCAAGCAACAATGGTAAAACAGCAGAAGACAAATACTACGTCTTCTCCGTCTCCTATCCACTAGTCGATCCGCACGCCCCTCTCGAGTTTTCCATCTTCTCCCCCGATCTGCTGCGGGCTGTCTCTGTCATTGCCGCGAACGAGCGGGAACTGGAGACGCTGGAGGTTACGCGCGAGGAAGGCTTCCACATCCCGCTGGAGCACTACGGGAATACTCGCAACCTGTTCGCGGCCCTGAACCAGATCCTCCTCGAGCTGGTTTCGCATATCCAGAAACTGCACCTGTCAGGCCGCGACCTGCCGTCGTCGCCGAAGAACCTGAAGCAACTTCATTCAAAGATCTACCGAGACAGCCAGATCCAGCTGAGCAAGACGGCGATCATTTTCGCGTATTGGACACTCAGCCTTGCTCGAAGGGGGGCCGAAGAAGAAGAAAAGGCGAACCTTCTCAACTCATTCCTGTCTCGAATAACAGGAATATTCACCACCGAAACAATTGAGCAGATCCGGTCGAAGATCCTAGACAGGGAATCCCTCCTGACGAAAATCAAAGGCAAACATGTCCCGAAAGAGCTCTTCCAATTCAGGGAGTTGTTCAACCTCCTACCCGTGGAGATGCAGCAGCCCGCAGAAATCTGTCTTCGGACGATCATTTCTGAAGCCAAGCGCGCCATTGCCATCAGCAGCGATAATGATGGCCCATCCTCTGGCGATGAAGAGGAAGGGAACGGACCGCACAGCATCCTTTCTTTTGCGACATTCATCTGTTTCGTCGTCGCCGCTTATCGAAAAGCCAATGACAACAACCAGCTCTTGTCACTGTCACCCCGCCTGACAAAATGGTGCCAGTTCCTGCTCGAGAGATACCCCCCTCCCCCGGCCGACGTGACCTGGGTTCTGCCCGACGAAGACGACGAGGCTTTCCTACAGGCGTTTGACCAGGCAGTCGTCGAAAGTCATCTCCAGGACTCTTCTTCTTCCTCGACTCAGCTCTTCTCCCCCGTGGCGCATCTCGTTGGTGACGCGCCTGACCGTACCCAGGACGATAAAGAGGATGATGAAGGAGAAGGAGAAGACTGGTGGCTATCACCAAACTGGCTGCGCTGGGCATGGCTAGTCCTCGAGCAGGAGACGGTGATGAACATGGTAGATGATCCGGTGAGGTATCTCATCAACATGGACTACAACAACGACAACAACAAAGGCGCAGGGAAGCAGCCTGGTCCTGGTCCTGGTCCAACAGGGTTTTCCTTTTCGACGAAGAATTTCTTGTATATTCCTCAGGTGTAGGCAAGATTATTTCTAGGAGATTTTTTTCTGAAATGCTGTGAACGGAACGGAACGGATAGTCTATAGATAGATAGGGTTATGATGTACCGGTTATAGTAGACTTTGAAAATAGATCAATTCATCCGTCTATCTAGGCCTAGACGAGCTGATGGATTGCAGCGAAGCAAATCAGTAAGTAATTGGCATGGCATGCACATCGTAGCAACTGGTAGACTCGCTGGTAAGTGTCTGGAATGGATTGCCAGATTGGGCAAGCTTCTGCTCAACCTCACCTCACCAGACCAGCCCAGACCACACTTCCCACAGAACGCATCACAAGGTGAGAAATACCCATAAAACAAACGAAACAAAGTTGACAGACGAAAAAAAAAGCTCACACCAGGGGTCCTCCCTCCCAGGACCCTCGCTGGTGCTACGAAAACCCCTACTTTGCTTTTGGCGGGTAGGCAGGGGTTTTACTTATCACCTGTCTATAAATAAATTTTTTTCTTTGGTAGATATATATTGGGGGTTCCAAATTGGCAACACCCAGAGAGATTCGATTCGAACCCAGGCCGTTCATCTTAGCAAGGTATATATAAGAAAGAGACGGAGGCTACTTAACTACTGCACACCATCGCAGCCTGGGTTTGTTTGTTGACTGGGTAAGAGAAGAAATTGGAATTAATTATCTGCTACCTGGGCCTCCTAGGCTGCCTGCCTGCCTGCCTGCCCTCATCTGGTGGCAATCTAACGGTTAGGTTTAATAACCAAGTTAAGCTGCTAGTTGCAATACTATTATTAGTTTAGTAGTACAAACAAGCCTTCCAGGTCTCACTTTGCTCGACTGATTTGAAGAGAAAATACCTACCTACCTGGTTATGCCAAGGACTTTGTACATATCTCTGAGGTAATCTACTACTACTTCCCAGGCGGGCTCCCCACCTATATTCCTCACTGTTTATTAGTATTATTTCTCATATTTTATTAGTCCTTGTCATCTACTCCCTAGCCGGGCTTACTAACTATATACCTTGCTGTTGTAATCTCTTTTTTGCCATAACTCTAGCTATATAGCTATATCCTTTCCTAATATCTATGTACAGAGGCACGTGACTTTATACAAAACGGAAATCAATGGTTTTATAGTAAAAGGTGATGATAGTAGAGGTGATGATTAGAGCCCTTTAAGCTAGGGTCGATCGCCAACTTCATTCCTTCCAGCCAACCCTGTTGGCTATTCGTTTCACCACATAGACGAGCCCAAGCAGTACAGGTACCTCGATGAGTGGTCCCACCGAGGTGGCCAGGGCCTGGTTGCTGTTCGCGCCAAACGTCGCAATCGCCACCGCGATAGCAAGCTCGAAGTTGTTGCTGGCTGCCGTGAAGCTCTGCGCCGCAGCCAGTCGGTACCCGAATCCCAGTCGATAGGTAATCAGGAGCGTGACAAAGAAGATGGTCGCGAAGTAGACAGTCATTGGTGCCGCAACCCGCACAACAGACACGATCTGATGGACCACCTGGTGACCCTGAGAGGCAAACAGGATGAGAATGGTGAAGAGGAGGCCGATCAGTGACCAGGGGTTGATCCACCGGAGGAACACTCGGTCATACCATTGCGGACTGACAGACCGGATCGAAAACCGCGTCAGGATCGCAGCGCCCATGGGGATGCCCAGGAAGACCGCGACACTCTTCGCGGTCGTCGAATACGACAATGCGAATTGGTTGGGGGAGTGGCTGATGACTTTGATGAACAGGACCGCGAGGGGAGCAAACAGCACCATTTGAAGCAGCGCATTGATGGCCACCAAGATGGCGCCATATTCATTGTCACCGCCGGAGAGACCAATCCATATGAGAACCTGTTGATATCATCAACAACGTGAGCGAAGTGGCCTTGCTGTCATTCATGGTCAGGACAAGAAGTCACATACCATGGCGATGCATCGCGCTAAACCAACGAGAATGAGACCTTCTCGCAAGTCTGTCTGATCAGGCAAAAAGGCCCAAGCTAAACCCATCTTTTTTGAGTCAAAGAAACAAAAATCAGTACAAGAGCGACGTCTGGCGCGCTAGAAAAATGCCTTACCATGAGGAACGGGGCTATGATCCAGTTGACAAAGATACTGAAAGCGATCTGAATCCAAATCTCTCGAGTCTGGAAGACACGATGCAGCGACTCGAATCGTACCTTGCAGAGGATCGGGTACATCATGATGAGCAATCCAATCGCTTTTGGCGACGGGTTAGCAAAAAAAAAGTTATCGACTTGGGGAAACTCCTTTTGTCTCGTTGGAGATACTCACCGATAGGAATCGAGACACCGACAAAAGTGCCCCGTTGCAAGGCGCGCCCAGTGTTAGGGACAAAATTGCCCAGAATGATACCGACCGCCATGGCCAGGAAGATCCAAACTGCCAAAAAGGTATCCAAGATACCCAGACTCTTGAATGCTGACTGTCGCGGAGCAGCACATGTGCATGCATTGTTCAACTGGCCATCATCGTTTGGCTGATTTTGCTGTTTCTCCAGATCAAGCGATGCATGATTCGCATTGTCAGTCGCCGCATCTGGCATGGCAGTACTCATCACTAAAGAAATTGTATATTTTGACAAGTTCGCAATGTTAAAAAAAATTGGCGTAGATAAAAAACAATTAATTAAAGCGCTGAGACACAACAACTAACAGAGAGGAGAGAAAATAAGAATTGAATCCTCTTTTTTTGGAGAAAGACATCACCATCATTCCGATTTCGCAAGAAGATATGCGATATTAATTAATTACTGATAAAAAGCAATCGAGAAAATGAATGTCACTGCTCGAATGCGATTGGTCATATGCGGAGAAAAGATAATAGTGGGGCCGCATCAAATCCAGCCATTCATAATGCGTGGAAGCAGCCATGCCTGGTCGTTGCAGCCAATCATGGACAAGCAGCACTACATATCCATTGTTGATAATCTCCTGATATTGAGAAGCAGGCTCGATGGAAAGACAGAGCCTAAAGGAAAGGTATCAGGAGAATAAAATAAATAATTCAGACAAATTGAACTACTTCTGTGTCTTACAGAGAGACAATGTGAGTAATCATGCCTGCGTCTGATAGATGGCAATGCGTCCAGTCTTCATTGAAGCGCGAGGACTAGTTTCTGGATTTTGCTCTTCCTAACTGGGCTTTTGTCGAAGACGCGATCTGTTTCGGGCTTCGAAAGAAGCTTTTTCATTATTAGGTACCTCTAATTTCTGGGATAGCCGTACCTGAAATCAGCAAGGTAGTCGAAAAGTCAACGACTGTGAGCGCATTGTCTGGCAGCCTGCGGGACCATCACAACTGCCTCTTTCAGTAAAAAAATAAAAAGGTTGGCCAAAAAAAAAAGGTGAATCTTTGGCAGATAGTAAATGGCTATGGCAAGTAAAAAAAAGCTCACACCCCCCAGTACCAGCTGAGTAAGGGTTGCTACGAAAACCCCTCGTTTCTCCTTTGGCCAGCAAAGGCAGGGATTTTACCGACGACAGTGCGTCTCGAACCCGAGGCTCCCAGCTGACAAAGAGGAGGATTGGAGAGGGGAGCGGGCAGTGCGTTACACACTGAGCTAGGGGCCCCAGGTTCTGTTGGTAGGCGAATGGTTGTTGTGATATTTGTGCTGTCACGCTGCGTCATATTGCTAGGGTGAGTTTCAGTTCAGGCTGCCAGCTCCAGCCTCAGGCCCCAGAGTGCAGTCATGTGAGTAGCATACATGCAAATCAGAGGTAATTGCTATTCGTTGCTATGTATATAGTGTACAGCACATCATGCAAGGCCGTTCCCATAAATGCAAGACAGGGTTCTATAACCTAAGTAAATACATGACTCCTCAGACACCGCTCCATAATGCTTAAAATCAAAATCCAAAACTGTCTAGCAGCGAGTTCGCGTCCGGCTCTTCAAAGGTCGTTGGTTTGGGTTTTGGCTTCTGTTCTTCCGTTGGGCTCTTGATGTCGTTTGATATTGACAGCTCCGGATGACGGATAGGCAGGTCAGCGACAACAAGACTGCTGCGCCGTCTTAGATATTTGCGATAGTCCGTTGCATCCTCATCGAGCCTGGTGGGTATTCGGTTGGCAGATGGTGGCGGTGCGCGAAGGAACTCCCAATGGCGCACAAGATCAAGCGCCAGGAGATCGCAACCCATTCGATCGTATAGCCGTGCATTACGGAGAACAAAGTTCCATTCCGCGACAGGCGGTATCTGTGTAGCACCTTTTATAGTCTGCAAAGACTTCTCTCGTAGCTGCTTGTAGAGAACAACCAAGGCAGGGTCATTCGACAGGTAGGATTTCGCCTGCAGTGATATCATTCCTGGGCTTCCAGGGGTCGCAGGAGTCGGCGGGATCAAAGATTCAATAGGCGACTGAAAGCAATCGTTAGCCATCTGCAGGACCAAACATGTCGACGCAAACCTACAATCAAAGAGCGCACTGCCATACCGCGGCGGTTAAGCATCCAGAATGCCCAAGACGCCATCCACCGATTACCCTCTGCGGCAGCCTCTACAAGCACTTTTTCTTCGAGTATTTCCTTCAGGGTCGGCCCATCATCGCCCTCATAAGCTCTCGTGATAGCAATGGCCAATTGAAGGTCGCCCAGCTGATTTATGCAGACGTTGACAGCATCACGCAAATGGTCCGCCAGCAAAAAGAAAGCGGCAGCATACTCTGCACAAAATCGATTAGTAGAAGCCCCAACAACACTCAAACAAAAGGAACCTACCGAATCGACGCTTCCCAAGCAACGCGTACGCATTTTTCAATGCCGCAGTCTTCCATCTCGCCTCCTGAAAGTTATTGGCCAAGAGACGCTGAGTGGCAGCCTGTTCGCGATGCCAGTTTGCCATCCGCCACAATCCTTGTAGCACATTCTTCTTTCGCAGAGCTAAATAATAGAGAGAGCAGTCAACCGGGTTCTTCTCCTCCGTCTTTGTGTATTCGTTTCGAGCGACTACTTCCAGTTGTGCCCTCTGGTTTCCATGATCAGCCAGGTTCTCAAGCCGAATGTAATAGAAAGGTCATTCCTACCAGGGCCGTCAGGTCTGATAACCACATAAAGATACCACTCTCTCGCGCGGACTTCCACACCATCTTGCCATTGAATTGTCGGGATACCAAGTCTGTTAGTATATCCTGGCTGCCGCTATGCATTGCCCACACAATTTCTCTCCAGGATACAGTATTCTTGTTGGAAAGTCCCTGGCTTCTCCGCAGCATGTGCTGGCGAAAGAAGAGCAGGTAGCGGGCAGCATTATCATCCATCGAGCGTCGATGCTTCTCAACTGTAGCAACGCACTCTATCGTATCGGCCAGGCGGAACTGCTCCTGGCTTGATAGTTGAGGCAGTGTCACTCGTGTAAGATTTTCGTTTACGATGGCAGCCACATTCTCATCCAAGGTCTGCGACTCATCATCCGTGGAGAAATCTGCATATGAGGACCGCAGCTCCTTCCATGCTGCCTTTTGCATGACCTGTAGACATGGTTAGCGAAGTAAAGCCAAGGGGATTGGGTATCCTGACATCGGTCTCTCGATAGAAATCTTCGATAGGCATGCCAAGGAAAGAATCAAGCTCATCACCCTCGGTGTAGAACTTGAGCTTCCTATGCAGATTCAGCAGGATAGAATGAACCAGGTTCGTCTTGCCGGATAGGATGCATTGGGCAAGGAATTGCGGGTGGAACACAGGTAGCGGTCCATTCAGTCGAGACACGACGTCAAAGAGATCCACAACCGAACTACCATGAGAGGGTATACGCAACTCCGTAACAAGGCGGTTGCTGATCTCGATATGCCTGTCATACACAAACAATTGATTCCCCGCGCCAACAACCAGATTTCCATTGCTTAACCAGCAAGAGTCGCCGATCGGGTGAGGCGTCAGGTCACGAATTCGTATCTCCCTAATCTGTGTCCAGGATGGACCCGAGTCAAGATAATCATAACGGAGTTGGGACAGCAAGATGACTTTATGTGGAAATCCGACAGCGAGAATCGATTGCATGTCCGGAGTCGAGGTCCAATCGAGGTCGCGGATCATGTCATGGGGCAAAAACCGCTCTTCAAATTCCAGCTGAGCACCGCTCGTATCCCAAATGGTGAGGTGAGTGCGCTCTTGGTCGACAAGAGCAGCTTTGCGAATCGAGCTGCCGCTTGCAAGAGAAGGATTCGCAATGCCAGTTTCAACGGTTGACGTCAACAACCAATCTAGTTTTCCCTGCTCCTTATCAATTTTGGCAGCCCATGTGTGGATCGTTCCAGTAGGCGTATAGGAAATGGCTATATCGGCAGCGAAGGCATCAAGAAAATTAGACGTCTTGACACGTTGACCGGCAGGATCAACAGGCAGGATATAAGAGACGTCCTCTTCCAAACCTAGGCTGAAGGTACAGAATTGACGCATCAATGCGCCAGTTCCATTAGTGATGGCTGTATGGTGCTTACTAAAAGGCAGATGGATTTCCCAGGCGACACCTTTCATGTCTGCTCCAATAGTGGCCACGTACACCGGATTCTCAACAGGCTCCGCGTTAGGGATCAACAAGACACAAAGCGGCTTGCCAGACAACGAAAAATTGCAAACCGCTAGCCTCTCAGCAGGAGAGGAGCGGATATCCCATAAGGATATGCTGTGGTGGTGGAGATTCACAAGGAACTGCCCATCGCCAATCACACAGGTCCGATGGATATGCTCGGTAGACGATATCGAGCTCTGGCAAACAAGAACAGGACCAGAGCCTTGGGTCCTCTGTCTCCAGATCATAGCATTGTTGTCATCGGTTCGCGATACAAGAACATGTCCGCTTGCGTTGCGGACAATCTTCTTTATCGGTTCTGTGTGACCAGACCAGATCCCCCGCGATGTCAACCTGTTCTTGCGCGGCGTTGGGTCGAAGAGCACGTCCACTTGTGAGTCAAACCATTCTATGCGCCCGTCGAAGTGGTGGACCAAGATCGTCAATGAGTCTCCGGACGTGGAGGCTACAAACGAATAGAACTGTGCGTAATCCTCTTCGGGCGACGCGCCCGGCGCAAATGAGAAATGTAGACCCTCAATATGGAGGATATTGAAGACATCCGTCGGAGACCTTGCTTTAGAACCAACGTTCTCGAGAGCCCACGCAGACATATGACCTTTGCCATCAACGATGACACAGATCTCTGGACTTTTGTTCGCTACCTCAACGATATGTTCCAGAGCGAGGTTATCCTTTTTGGTATTCCGTTGCACTGCTCGTTCGGTTGCAGCCGAGAAATCTCGACTATCTATAATGAAACCATATCGACGGCCTCCCTTCTCAGCCTGCGCAACGTCCCTTGGCTGGATCGATTCATTCATATCAATCTCTGCCCAAAGCTGCATGGGTGAGACAGCCTGATGATCCGTGACCGTCCACACCCGGATCTTGTTGTCCGCACATATAGTATAGAGGACATTGTCCATCGATTGTTCGCGGTGGAACGGCTTTCGCCAGTGTATCCCGGTGACCGCAGCAGGATGAGGAAGATAGGAAACCTCGAACCGCACGTCGTCAGCACCGAAGGCCAATCTGCGCCAGATTTTGACGAGCCGGTCATAGTGTCCAGTGGTCGCAACCAATTCCGCGTCAGGAGAAAATTGCGCGAATTTGGCGGGGTTCGCCAGCTTTTTCTTCCATACAAGGCGAGGTGTGTCATTCAAGAACCATACAGCGAGACTGGAGTTAGCGACAAGGAGCTCATCGGAAGAGCCCCACGACAGCGTGTTGACAGCCTCATTGTCGTCTTGCGGACGGAAAGCGTGAGCCAGGGACCACTGTTTTCGTCCTTTCCCGTTAGTCTCAGATGTCGCCCAATCCTCGATGCCATCATCGAGGTCTCTCAAGTCTGCGACGGAGCTCGAACCTTCAGCGTCTCTCCTTTGATCCCGTATGGATGGTACACGAATATATCCGGCCCCCCACTCACAGCAATCCGACCTGTTGTTTCATCAATAGCGATGGCTTCGAGGGCTTCAGTTTCGTCCACGTAGATCGTCTGCAGGAGCGTCTGCGCTCCGCCGAGGATAACGAGTGCATGGCCGGAGATGTATGCCTAGCGGGACAGACCGCATTGAACAAGCATGTCAGCGACTAGGGCACCGGAAACTGCAGAATAATTGTTCACCAAAGCAGTGAAGTAGGATCTTTTTCTTACCACAATCCGAAGACCGTCCCACAGCGCGGTGCTGAGAGCCTGGAGCTTCGTTCGAGGCCTCCCCGGCAGTACCGCGCGCATAGGAACGGTGATCGCGTTCGGAGCCCACGGCGAAGCTTTCGGGGCTGCGTTACACCATCGCCAGGATCCAGGGGAAGAGAAAGTCCCAAGCTTTCTATGAAAATAAGTACGAGCGGGGAAGAGAAGTGATGCGTGTCGACCAGAAATGCCAACAGACGAAGCTGTGTTGCACGCCGGTTCTGACCCGAGTTAGCTGCCCGTCCTCGGGGGCGACGACGTCAACGGGTCAAGTGCTGCAGCCGTGTGACCATCCAGACCCTCCAATGACAACAAGAACAACATCTACAGAACTACAGCGAAGGTTGACTTGGGTCTACAATATAAGCTAATATCTCCACAGCAAAATGAAGAGAATTATCCAGAAGCTATGACGGCGGACCCAAGTCATCAATCCTGTACTCTTAATTCCGACCCAAGAGACGCAGCGATATTCACAATAATTGCCATCCTCGTACAGTTCGTACCATATGTGTATCATTTACCCAGGCAGTCAAGCGGTCTTCGAGCATAATATATCCAATCAGACATCGGACCTCCAACTGACGCCAAAGCGACTCTATGCACCAACCCGCAATGCAAGTGGGTATCATGCAGTCCACAACTCGATTCCAAGAAAGAGAAATGGAAAATGTGAGAAACAAGATCTAGCCAACCAATCATTACGATGAATTCAAGGGACAAAAAAAGAAAAGAGAAAGAGAAAGAAACGAACGGAACAGAAAAACGAATATATTGGACAGTCACGTCCACCCCTTCACTCTCTCCTTGCTGATCGTCGACTCTCAGTCGGCGACTCGGGCTCTTCGTCTACGAAACGAACCATAGTGCCAAGTGAGCTCCGTCTGCTTGGATGTCTGCTAGACGTCGTCTTTTCGGTCGTGATAGCCGCCCGCAGGCGACTAGCAAAGGGAGTATACAGCGGAGTGGCAGGAGTTGTCGACACGTTCTGTGCTAACATTCTAGCTCGTGCAGCTCGCTTCGACGGGGAACTCAAGTATCCAGGGGTGGCGATCGGCGTGGTCTGTTGCCCGTCAGGCAACGACATCAGTTCACTGAAATTAAGCGTAGGCTCTGATTCGGGCATCATCCCAGGCCCTGGAGTTTTGGGTTCTTGGCCTTCCGTTAATATCGGGCCGTTGATGTTGGATACCGTAGGCCCAGGAACTCCTCGAGCTTCGCGTTGTAACCGCGTTTTCTCAGCCCAGTGCCGGAGCATATTCTTAAAGTGCTTCCTTAGAATTCGCTCGTGCATCGCGTCGGCGGTTTCCATGGTGCTACGCAGCTGGAAAAGCCGAAGACTGAGCTTGCGAAGCTGGGCTGCTGCGAGTCCCGAAACGTGCAGCAGGTCCAATCCTACGGCTTGTTCTTCAAGGGCGCGGTATTTCTTGGAGTTTTCGATCCAGCGTGTAAGCATATGATAAGCAAGCTGCCGGTGATAGTAGACATCAGCGTCATGACAATCCTGTGTTATCTTGGCGGCCTTTTGCTGCCATCGCTTGATTAGCTCTGAGGCAATCCTGAGCAATTTGCCGCGTCTCATCTGCGTTGCCTGTTGCTCCATCTTGGCCAAGTGTTCTGCTTTAGCTCGCAAACAGGCCAAGGCACTGGAGGCAAGGTTGATTTTGATCTTCCTTCGCACCTTGGCATAAGCTTCCTGACGACGTTTCTTTGACAGATTCACTGTGGCAGCGTGCCACTGTTTGATGGACTTCGTCGTCAAGAAGTAGAAACGAGCATCTTGAGCCCATCGTTCTAGCTTCTTAACGTGTTCGTGTTTAGATGTCCAAATAGCGAGTGCCTCCTGCTGGATTCGAGGGGCGTAAAATTCCGACGCAATATATTCTCGTTGACGTTGGAGAGCGAGCTGTTCCCGCCAATGAGCGAACTTGGACCGGAGCAACTCTTGATCGCTATGCAAGCGATACTGCTTTTCTCGATGCATCAATTGATTGGATATAGCACGAGCATTCAAAATAAACATGGCAAATGCTTCTCGCACAATGCGTTGTTCTCGAATTCGCTGCGCCAGGCGGAATCTCTCCGCCAAAACCCATTTATAAATCGCCTCCATCTTCAAGCGTTCCTCGATCCGTGCACTGAGGGCTTGACATCGCAGCCGATCATTCCACGCAGTCCACGCATTACGCATTACCCTCAATCGATCAACTTCTTTCGCTTGTTGCAGAGCTTTAACACGGAGTATCCAATGACTAAACGCAGTCTGGACAATTCGTCTGTCTGTCATGTCAGATACTCGAACAGCAGCCGAGGACAAACGGGCCTGGGCTCGCCATTCCTCAAGGTCACTACTGAGAATCTTCTTTCTGTGTTTTGCGTCCGCTTCCTTTTGAGCAGAGACCAGAGTCCGTGTTCGCTGCATCCAGGTCTGGAATGCGCATTGGAGGAGGCCGTGTCGATTGCGGTGATCTATCTCTTGGTCGCGCTCCCTTTGCGTTCGCAGAGCTCGAAGCCAGCAGATTAGCGACCGTCTTTTGAGACGATAATCATACCAGTCGGGAGCGGGTCGCCGATAGTAAAAGTCCAAAACCCAGCCCCGATAATATCTCCTCTTCAGATTCGCAGTGTACACAGCCTCTGCGGTAGCCTCACCGCTCCGGATCTGCTGCAACTTCTTTTTCCAGGTGTTCAGTATTCTTTTTAGGGCAAAGCGTTGAGCCTTCAGCTCGTTCACAGCTGTTATCTCCCGCCACGCGTTGAAGTATTTGATGCTCAGAATATGCCGACGCGCCGCAGAGGCCCTTGAGCGTTCGTCTGAGGTTAACTGTGCCCAATGGGTGAATGCTTTTGTCATAAGGTACAGATCTCGAGCTCTTGCAGCGCGCTTCTCCAAATGCTTGAAGAAGCGCTCCGTATGAACCGTCTGGCGTTTCTGTTGTAAGCCAGCCCGCCACAAATGAAACGCCTGGTGAAGAAGTGTCATCCTATCCTTATTAGCAGCAAGGGCTTCCATGTCCCGATGGCTCTGCTGCAGACGAACAGCCTTCTCAAACCATTGTATGAGAATTTGCCTAGCTAGCGCCCTTCTGCGATACATGTTGAAAGTTGATGCATCCCGTAGCAGATCCGAAAGGCTAGGCCTGTAGGCCATTTCATTCACGTAGTCCTCGTTCTCAGTTGGCGCACGGTCATCTATGTTAAATGACTCTTCACTTCCCGTAGAACTGCTCGACGAAGTGTGAACGTGGGAAGCTCGGGCAGATGACGAGCTTCGACGCCCATTAACAGTTCCCGGAGGAGGCGCAGGTCGAATGGCTTCTCCATTGACAGGAGTTTTTTCCTGGTTACTGACTGTTTCTTTCAATGGATCTAGCCCACCCATCAACCTCCGTCCCATCTCCAAGAACTGGGCCAGCAGTTGATTCCTGTTCGGCGACTCAGCCCGTTCTCTAGGTAGAGAGTTTCGTCTGGATGGTTTTTCGGTCTCTGGGAACTCGGGCTTTCCAACTTGCAATCGGGACATGGAAGACCGCGAACTTGGCCTATAAGCACTTCTCTGCGTGGCGTCATCGCCGACATCATACATTGAATTGAAAGAAGCCCGTCTCCTTCTGGTTCTCTGCGTTGTATCCTCCGTTCGCGGCATATGGCGGTCCGGGACCTCGCTTCGCTGGCGGTCTGCAGCAGCGGAATGGGATGAATGCTGCCCACGATCCTGATTACTCTCGTATTCGGTATCATCCACCTCAAGGACGATGCCCATTTGCCGTAGCAGTTCCTCGAACTTGTCGTACAGTGACTGCCCGCGCAAGCCTTTCGTGCCCATCTTGAAGAGAAACCGCATGCAGACCTGATCCTGGTCCGCCTCGGGCCCATGTTCCGCGAGGACTTCATCGTACGCCGCAAAGAGCGCACGAAAAGGGAGGCGCTCAACATCTGGCTTGCGCTCGGCACGGGTAATGATCTGGTAGAGGAGACCGACATCTGTAACACGCAACGCATGTCAGACGCACAAAGCGCCATTATGACGAGCTGGCAGATCCAGGAACTGACCTTGATCGGAGAGAGACGGGTCCTCATCCAATAGGATTCCACGTTGAGAAGGAATTGGAGGCATCGAAAGTTCCGCGACCTAAAGCGCTTTTCGCTGACAGGACATAGATGCGGAAGGCGTCCAAGGTCATCGCGGCGATTGGAAGGCACTGGCGATGGATGTATAGAAGATGGAGATGGCGGTCGGCCATGTATCTGCCTAGAACACCGGCAGCAGGCTATGACAATCAATGCCTGTTATTCAAGCGCGCAACACCATAGTGCCTTGCTTTGTTCTCTCGAGTACCATTATTAGTGTTGTTTGTTATCATACACTTCCATGCGTGTCGCGCGGCTACCAGCTGGGCATGCACAGTGGGGCAAGCATAGCCAATCACAAATGGTTTTCAAACATGGTTCGTGTCACGTGATGCAGATCTGGACAGAGCGTCATCTCGTCATAGATGGTCACTGCGATCACAGTGGTCAAAGGGGCGTTGACATTAAAGGGTTATTTAAGAAGGATTTCCTGCTGCAGAATGTCAGGAAGAGTCAGGCCAATTGAGAAGTTTGCACAGGCTGTAGCTCAGTGCTCAGCAGAGGTCTGTCCTGGGCAATTGGATCGATTTCAACAGCACAGCCTTGACTAACCCAACCCCATTTTGCAGGCTGCAGCATATGGCAAATGCGTTGTTGCAGACTACAATGCTGTGCAGAAGAACATGTGTGCCAAGGAATTTATGAAACTAAAGGAGTGTTATCTGGTACCGCGCGTCCTCCTTCGATGTGTTTAAGTCATTCACTAACCGGCATACAATAGGCGGCGGCAAAGAAAAGATAACCTAGAGGGATTCAATCTATCGTCCCATTTTTGTTGCTAGATTTTATTTATTTATTGACATGGGATGAAAATGTTTGACAGCAAATAACTTTTATAATACCCTTAAAACATGGTCTGTTTATGAAACCTCGATACAGACTTGTCTAGGCCGTAACGAGGGCTTTTCTAAAGCTTCAGCAGCCGCAACAAGAATGTGGCTTTTTGAACTTCCTGTTCCTCTTGCATTACGTTGCCTTCTTCTTGGTTGAGAATCTCACCATCGATATGGGTCAGCACGTGGTGATCGACAGGTCTTCGCAAGGCCTTCTCAATAGCCTTGGCTTGCATCAAGACGATGCCCATGGGAATCAGACCAGCTTTCTTACGGAGTCGTTACACTTGGTTGATGATTTCTGATTTTGCTACCCGCTCGAACCACCTACAGGTAGATACGCCCGTGAAGAATGATATGGTCATGATATATATATTTCATCTACGCTTCACTTTATAACAGTTAAGGGTATCTTGCCCACTCCTTTGAGGTAATCAAAGGAGTCGGGGTTATCAATCCACATCATCATTATCATCATCATCATCTCCGCCGGAATCATTCTCATCCTCAGATTCTTCTTCGGCCTCTGAAACTTCCTGTCCGAGTTCTTTCAAGCGTCTCTGCTCAATCGTTAGTGTCAACGCAGAACCGAAGTACAACGGCCTTATTTGGTAACAAACCTTGTCTTCGTTTCTCTTGGCTTCAAGATCTCCAAACACAATCAGAAGATCTTCGAGCTCACTTTGTACTTCCTTACGAGCTTTCTCTTTGCTCTCCACTTCGGCTTTGGCCTTGGCTAGTGCTTCTTTAGCTTCTATGAGATCCTGCTCTACTTTGCGAGCGAGCTCCTCCGCCTCCTCCGCCCTTTCTTCGGCGCGTTTGGCCCGTTCTTCCAATGTAGAGCACTTAGCTAAGTATTCTTCGTGTGCGGTTTGGAGGTCCTGAATGTGGTCCTTGTTGGCTTTGTCGAGGTTTGATTCCAAAGTTTGGATCGTCTTCTTGAGATCAGACACCTCGGCTTCATGACGTTGCCGTACTTGAGCGTTCTTCTTCTCGTAGTCCGCGGTGGTCTCCTTCAGCTGATTGTCGATAGCTCGCAACCGTTCACCGTGCTGCTTGAGTAATTCATTCTTTTCTTGCTTGTGCTGTTCTTCCAGTTTCGACATTTCAGTTTCGTGATTTCTCTGTAGAGCCTCGTTGATTTGTTTTATGCGAGAAATCTCAAGACCAGTGGACTCCTTTGTTCTCCGATGATCCAGCTGTTCTTGTTCCAGTTTCTGCTGCAAAGCGAGCAGATCTGATTCCAATTTTTGAATAGTCTGGTTTCGATCATCAACTTGGGCCCGGAGTGAATCAACAAGTTCCCGTGAGATGCCCTTTTGAACACCATTCGCGATCACAGGTATTTCCAAGCCAGGATCTCGATCAATCGCACGTATCAAACGGCTGAAGTTATCTTTCAGGAATTCGATAAATGTCCGATCAAAAAATATTTCCGGAAGTCCACCATCATGATCTCTGCGCGCTGTTTGGGGTAAGACTTCGAAATCCCGGACGAGAGGGTCTTCTCTCAGCTTGGTAATCTTGTCGATATACTGTTCTCTCCCAAGTCTACTGCTTAGCAGCTGATGTAGCGTCTCTCGTGGTATCGGAGAATCCTTGGATGAGAATTCGTAGATGATCCCAAGAAGAATGGAACACAATCCCGGAACAAGAACATTGCCAAGGCGGCTTTGCTTAGTCTCCTGGATCAGACTTTGAATAATGCTTCCCTCCCCGAGGAAATCATTGACGGCATCTGGCTCTTCGAAAAGCCAACCGCACAGCAGCATGAGATAACCGATAGACATTCTCTCATCATCGCCTCTCTGCATTCCAGTGATCAAGTTGCCCGCTATCGTCTGGATACATGTGATAACCTCTTCGCCGTTCTCTGCATTTCCTTCGGTGACTTTCATAGCAAGAGCTTTTGCCTCCGGGTCTTCGAAGAGAAGATGGAACAAGAGAACAGCGGCCATCCATTTCCGATAAGGATCAGCAATTCCCCGAGACTCTGGTGGTTCTAGCAAGACAGACAGGATATTTGGGATCTGATCATTCCCACTGACATGGCCCTCAATTGCTCTGCGCAGAACGTGAATGCGGATTCCAGGATGCTTTGCAAAGAAAGCCTTCATACATTCGCAGGCGGCAAGGCGTGCATCCAAAATGTAAAGGGGCGCCGGCTCAAGGGTTAGTTTGAGTAAGGCTTCGATGACGTTTATCTTCCGTGGTGCTATGGCTTTGGAGTCGCCGTTAGACAGCTTATCCTGGCCAGTTTGAGGATTCCAGGAAACCTCAATGTCTGCGAATTTTTCCTGCAAGGTTGAGTTCCCGCTAATTAGATCGGCGCATGTTCCCAAAGCCTAAGGGAGGTTAGTATTAGGTCGATACGCAGATGGTGCAGGACAAACCTTGGCTGTGATGTTCACATCGAAATTGTTGCTAAATGCTATGCGTAATACCTGTTCCATAACGCCATTCTGCCAGAACGTTGTCTGGTTGATAGGGGTGCTAATGCCGCCTCGAACTAGAAATAGCTGTATGATGGTTAATAAGCCCCAAAGGTTCTTGTCTCGACGAGCAAGAACCCAGGGTGGAATGTCTTCTTCCGTTTCCTGCGCGGTGGTGGCATCGGTAAGAAGCGTCACAAGCTTCTTTACACAACCCGTTTCCCTGAAATAAGACTGGTTTGAAACATTCAGCCGCAGAAGATTGGCCAATAGTGAGAGGCAATCTTCCACCACTTCAGACCCGTGGGATAAAGAACCTTCTGCCTCAATCAACGAAAAAATCCGCTCGAAAGCATTTTCAAAGGCGACCAGTTTCTGGAGTTCGGCCGATGAAGGAGTGAGAGCAATAAGAAGCACAAGAGCCTCTGAGGAAAACATATATGTTAGCTGCGCTGTCAGATACACTTGCTTCGAGAACCATTCATACCGTTTCGTATTGGCTCTCTAGCATCACTAAGTACATTTACAAGTCTTGATATCCCCAGCGGAGCAGTAAAAATACACTCCTGTGTCCTATCTGGTCGTGCGGCGGAAATCTGCGATATTAACTGCAGGGAATACAGCCGAGAGTAGAAGTCCCGGGAGTCGAGGAGATCGAGCAGGGCAGTGATATTGTCTTGGCGCTTTCAATTTTATTAATAGTCACGTCAAGGGTAATGGGCCAGGGAGGCGTACTTGTGTGAACTCGTCGGCAAGCCAGAGAACAATTTCATCCGATGCTTCGGGCTGTTCAGACACGTCAATTACAGTCCATTTGCAGCCACACAAAGGCAGGTACGAACGCTGTTCTCATCTGGAGAAAAGAGCATCAATAGAGTCTCCAGGACCACCTTGATTGTGTCGACATCCTCAGCATCCTTGCGGAGGCTGTTGATCAGATCCCGCAATGCACCTGAAGCAACCGAGGCAGGGTAGGTTTTTGCAAAGCTCCTTAAACCGAGAATTGCAGCCCGTCGATCCTCCAGCAGGGTAGCATTTTGCAGTCTACTGCTCAGAGTATTTATCGTATCCGTGGCCGTCTGTTTGGCCGGCGCCTGCGACTCAAGGATTCGAAACATGGCGGCGGTCACGTACTGTCATGGTCACCGCAGACCCAGCACCCTGTGATTGACAGGCATTGAACAGTGGCGTGAAAATAGTTATTGGAACGGAAAGAAACAAAATGCGTGACCGCCAGCAGAATTCCGCCAGGGCAAGCTCTGTTTGTTGGTCTGCGGAACAGCAAGCGAGCTGTACACTCGGTCAAGGCCAAGTAGATCGATGCATGTGCCTGCGGCAGCCAGCCAGCTGCTGCGTGCCCGTCCAGCGCCACCACCCGTCGCTTGGGCGATACCAGAAACGGCTAGCCTCTCTGGGGCTGCGGAGCCCAGGCCGGAAGAACGTTGCGCCGACGGAGCTGCGTATCGCAAACCCTTCATGGCTCCGCGATCACCAGATTTCAATCGTCGTTATCGCCGCCGTCTCCGCTCGTGTCCTCGGGTCTTTAGGCCGGAGGTGTCCCATGTTTTTGACCGCGGTCGCTATATTTTCTGAATTAGGTCTCCATCTTTGGAGACTGACCGTCATCAGCTCTCAACACCTGTCAATGGTGCAGGCCGGCCAAACAGCCTAAATAACGAGAACTCGAGGAGAGAAGCGGCTGCACGTCAACCACCATGGGTGTCCCAGCGCTGTTCAGATGGCTGTCGGCCAAATATCCCAAGATCATCTCCCCGGTCATCGAGGAGCAGCCCTACGAGGTTGGCGGTCAAGTGATCCCCGTCGATGCGACGCGTCCGAATCCAAATGGCGAGGAAATGGATAATCTGTACCTGGATTTCAACGGTATTGTTCATCCATGTACTCATCCGGAAGGAAAGCCAGCGCCTGCGAATGAGCAGGAGATGATGCTGGAGATTTTCAAGTACACGGACAGGATTGTCAATATGGTCCGGCCGAGGAAGCTCTTGATGATCGCTGTTGGTATGTACCTGGTTCAATCTCCTGAAAACTTCTCTCTCCTTCAACCATTTTGCATTGTCATTCTTAATGTGTTCACTACAATTGCTTGATTTTTCAGTCTTCGATTGCGGAGAGATGCTAACGTGTATCGCCTGCTTAGATGGCGTCGCGCCCCGTGCAAAGATGAACCAACAGCGCTCCCGTCGATTCCGGTCCGCCCAAGAAGCAAAGGAGACAGATGAAAAAAGGGAAGAATTCCGGAAAATGCTAGCAAAGCAGAATGGCACCAATCTGGACGAAGAGCTCCAGGAGCATGTTATCAAGAAAACATGGGATAGCAACGTAATCACGCCTGGCACCCCGTTCATGGATATATTGGCGGCTTCCTTGCGATATTGGGTCGCGTACAAGCTCAACACCGATCCAGCATGGGAAAAGGTACGTATGAGGTAACATACTTTTCGAAACTTTCTTGCTGACTTAATATAGTTGAAAGTGATTATATCGGATGCCACCGTTCCCGGAGAAGGAGAGCACAAGATTATGGAATTCATTCGATCACAGAGAGCATCGCCAGAGCATGACCCCAATACCCGTCATGTTATGTACGGACTGGTTCGTATCTTGACCCTTTTTTTTTCAGTTCTCGTCTCGAAGATGTACTGACTGACTGGATAGGATGCCGATTTGATCATGCTGGGTCTCGCCACACATGAGCCACATTTTCGAGTTCTCCGAGAGGACGTCTTCTTCCAAGAGTCAAAACCCAGAACTTGCCAACTTTGTGGTCAAACAGGCCATAAAGCCGAGGAATGTAGGGGTCAGGCAAAAGAGAAAAGTGGTGAATATGATGAGAAGCACAAATCAACTTCGCTCAAGCCGTTTATCTGGCTGCACGTGTCCGTTCTGCGAGAATATCTAGCCGCCGAACTTTATGTGCCGCGACAGCCATTTCCGTTCGACCTGGAGCGAGCACTGGATGACTGGGTCTTCATGTGTTTCTTCGTTGGAAATGATTTCTTACCACACTTGCCATCACTTGACATTCGTGAAAACGGCATTGATACGTTAATTGCCATATGGCGTGACAATATCCCGCTTATGGATGGATACGTCACCAAGGATGGAATTGTCAATTTCAAACGTGCGCAGCTCATTTTACAAGGTCTTGCAAAACAAGAAGATGCCATCTTCCGTCGCCGACATGAGGTAGAGGAAAGGAAACTTGCCAATGAGCGACGGCGCAAACAGGAGGAGAAGATGCGGAACGAAGAACGTGCCCGGAAACGAAGAAGGAGCTCTCCAAGTTACGAAAGCTACGAGTCTCCGACTGGCAACAAGTCTCATGGTCATGGAGGCGACTTTGCCGTCCCAACAGATGTGCCTCTCATTACACCTAGCCGAGGAGAATTATCAAGGGAAACAAGGGAGTTAACCCACAGCCTGGTTGTCAACCGCGGGGCTGTTTACAAGGCCAACATGGCCAATAAAAGCGCCGCTGCAGTGCTCAAAAGCCAGTTGCTCAAGGGTTCTCAAGGCGATGCCGACCCAGCTAACGGCGCCTTGAATGGGAATGACGCTTCCGATGACACACCGGAGCAGACGTCACCGTCGATCCTTGGTAAAAGGAAAGCCGAAATCATGGAAGACGAGGAGGACGAAGAAACAGTGACTCCTCCCAAGGATGAAGACGAACTGCCTCCGGATACTGTTCGATTATGGGAGGAAGGATACGCTGATCGATACTATGAACAAAAGTTCCATGTAGATCCCAAGGATATTGAGTTTCGGCATAAAGTGGCAAGGGCATATGCTGAGGGCCTTCAGTGGGTGCTCCTGTACTACTTCCAGGGCTGCCCCTCTTGGACTTGGTACTACCCGTATCATTACGCCCCTTTCGCAGCCGACTTCGTCGACATTGGCAACATGGAAGTACATTTCGAAAAAGGTAAACCTTTCCGGCCTTTTGAGCAGCTGATGGGGGTTCTGCCGGCATCCTCGAGCCATGCCCTACCGGAGATCTTCCATGATCTCATGCACGACCCAAACAGCGAGATTATCGACTTCTACCCAGAAGACTTTGAAATCGACTTGAACGGCAAGAAGTTCGCTTGGCAAGGTGTGGTCTTGCTGCCTTTCATCGACGAGAAGCGGTTGCTGGCCGCCATGGAAAAGAAGTATCCACTTCTATCCGAGGAAGAGAAGGCTCGCAATACAGCGGGAAAGGATATACTCCTGGTATCGGATCGTCATCCTCTCTACAAAGAACTGGCTGCAAATTTCTATTCCAAGAAGCAAGGCGCCCCGAAGTACAAGCTGAACCCGCGTATTACCGGAGGCTTGGCTGGTAAGGTTGAACGCAACGAGAACTACATTCCCCACGGTTCTTTAGTGGCCCCTTTCGAGGATGAAAATATGCCCGGCCTGGATGAGGATCGAACCATAACGTAAGTATCCCTGTCCTCTGCCCCATCTCCGCCCCTCTCGATGATAGGACACTGGCTAATACTCGACAGCGTCAATTACGAGATCCCCAAGTCCGTCCACGCCCACAAGTCTATGCTCCTTCGGGGAGTGAAGTTTCCGCCGCCCAAGTTGAATCAAGCAGAAATTCAAATGGTGAAGTCGAAAGCCCAGAATTCCGGCCGCTCGTTCGGAGGAGCTCCTTTGCACAACGGTAACGGAGGCAAAGGTGGTCGGATAAATTACATGGCTGACAGACCCAATCCCTTCGCCGCGCACCTTGATCCTTCTTTCGTGCCTCCGGCTTCTGTTGGAGGTGTCCCGGTACCAGCTCCTGGCTGGGCTCCTCCACCACCTGGCTACGCAGGATATTCCTGGGGTCCCCCACCGCCACCGCGGGGCGGCGGCCCTGATTCCTACCGCCCTCAGTATTCCTCTGGTCCTCCTCCGCCGCCACAGGTTCATCAAAATGCAGGCTTCTACGGCCAAGCTAGTGGCTACAGCTACCAGCAACAGGGTTCGCACGGTTACTCCGGCCAATCTTATTATCAGCAAGGCAGTTACTACGGCGGTCAGCAAGCTGGATCCAGCTACAACGACCGTCGGGAAAGCAGCAACTATCGTGGAGGATATTATGGGGGCTCTCGACAGGGCCGCGATAGTTATCCTCCAAGACGCAGTGATGGCTATGGCCGTTACTGAACTACTGAGCTTCTTTGGGTTTCTTTGGCTGTCGGCGAAGGGGGGATTTTCGCAGGGTCCAGTATCTGTGTTTATTCGGGAGTTAAGGGTTGAAAGTCTTCAAAGTCTTCCAATGCGTGGTCTGGGATAATTGCTTGATGATAATGTTCGTCATGGTGTATATACCCAGATTAGGTTAGTAAAGCATGGGATGGATGTTATCATGTTTTTGACCCTAATCTTAATTTTCGGGCTGCTCATTGGCCTGTGTCTGTAGCGGTGTAAAGCGGCAGAATGAGGTCGTGACATCGGAGGCCGGCGGGGAACCAAATTTGACACGGCCCGGGCATTCTGAGTCAAGAGCTCAGCGAACAAGAGGGAATACGCTTCATTGACCCCTTCAGCTTCAGTAGCGAGTAAGGCTTACCTTTTCCATGCTGGTTGGGGCCTGTCACCGGTCTTAGCCCCAGTTGTGATTATTCCGATCCCTAGCTGACCGTTTTTCAGGGCCCAGCTCTAGAGCCGTCGCGAACCTTGCCAGAACGTCTCGTTCGTCGTCCAATTGTGAGCGTTCGATACCCGGCATACCAATAGTTTCATATCTTTCTTGGGCTCTATTCTCAGTGAGCTGTCGAGCAACGGACTTAGGAAGAATTGCGTCATGAATTGAAGGAGAACGACAATTTTCTAAGATTGAAGCCACCTGCTGATTCTCGCCATCCCGTGAATTGGATTTTCTCCCTCGACCAGCACCATGGCCGAACCGACAAAGATCAAGGTTCTTGGCCGTGAGAGTATTGTTGCCGACTTTGGCATCTGGCGGAACTACGTGGCTCAGGACTTGTTATCCAGCTGCTCCTCCACGACTTATGTTGTTATCACTGACACGAACATCGGCCCCATTTACGCTCAACCTTTTCGCAATGCCTTCGAAGCCGCTGCTGCCGCCGTGTCTCCCACTCCCCGTCTGCTGATTCATGAGATTCCTCCCGGCGAAATCTCGAAGTCTCGTCAGGGCAAGGCTGATATCGAGGATTGGATGCTCAGTCAAGACCCGCCATGCGGCCGGGATACTGTGATTATAGCCTTGGGGGGAGGTGTGATTGGAGATTTGACCGGATATGTCGCAGCAACCTACATGCGAGGCGTGCGTTTCGTCCAAGTGCCGACGACGCTCCTGGCCATGGTGGATTCTTCGATTGGAGGGAAAACCGCTATCGACACGCCGTTGGGAAAGAACTTGATCGGGGCGATCTGGCAACCGACCAGGATCTATATCGACCTCGAGTTTTTAAACACTCTCTCCGAGAGGGAATTTATCAATGGCATGGCGGAAGTTATCAAGGTAAATCACGTCGAATCTTGGGTTAGGATCCTTGCTCACAGCCGTACAGACCGCGGCTATCTCTGACGAAAACGAGTTTACGGCCCTCGAAGACAACGCCGAAATAATATTGAAAGCTGCGAAGAGCAAGCCAGGTAGTGGTCGGTTTGATGGCATTCGAGAGATCCTCAAGCAACGAATCCTCGCCTCAGCCAGGTACAAGGCGTACGTTGTCTCAGCCGACGAACGCGAAGGTGGTCTACGAAACTTGCTTAATTGGGGCCACTCCATCGGCCATGCCATTGAGGCGATCCTGACTCCACAGATCCTGCATGGCGAGTGTGTGGCCATTGGCATGGTTAAGGAAGCTGAGCTCGCAAGGTACCTTGGCATCTTGAAGGGGGTTGCTGTCGCACGCGTTGTCAAATGTCTTTCGAGCTACGGGCTCCCAACTTCCCTAAAGGATCAACGAGTTAGGAAACTCTCTGCTGGAAAGCATTGCTCTTTGGAGCAAATCATGGCCAATATGGCATTGGACAAGAAGAACGACGGTCCAAAGAAGAAGATCGTTCTTCTATCGGCGATTGGACGAACCTATGAGCAGAAAGCAAGCGTGGTGGCTAATGAGGCTATCAGAGCGGTTTTGGCGCCTAGCATTGAGGTTCAGCCGGGCGTTCCCAAAACACTGAATGTGACCTGTGTGCCACCAGGTTCCAAGAGTATCTCGAACAGGGCTCTCGTTCTTGCGGCTCTCGGTTCTGGAACTTGCCGTATCAAAAATCTGTTGCACTCCGATGATACGGAAGTGATGCTCAATGCTCTCGAGCGGCTAGGCGCTGCTACCTTCTCATGGGAAGACGAGGGTGAGGTGCTCGTCGTCAATGGAAACGGAGGCAAACTGCAGGCAACCCCTACGCCGCTGTATCTGGGTAATGCCGGTACAGCCTCAAGATTCTTGACGACGGTTGCGACCCTCGCCACCGCAGGTTCTGTCGATTACAATGTCCTCACTGGCAATAACCGCATGAAACAACGACCGATTGGAGATCTGGTCGACGCTCTTACAGCGAAAGGGGCCCAGATCGAATATATGGAGAGGACGGGTAGCTTGCCGCTGAAGATTGCTGCCTCTGGCGGATTTGCTGGTGGGAGAATCAATCTCGCTGCAAAGGTGTCCTCTCAGTACGTTTCCTCACTGCTGATGTCTGCACCTTATGCCAAGGAGCCGGTGACTCTGAAGCTTGTGGGTGGCAAGCCGATCTCTGAGCCTTATATTGACATGACCACTGCGATGATGCGAGCTTTCGGTATAAACGTAGAAAAATCTACAACCGAGGAATACACTTATTACATTCCCCAGGGCACTTACACCAATCCGCCAGAATATGTTGTGGAAAGTGACGCTAGTTCCGCCACGTATCCTCTGGCAATCGCAGCAATAACGGGTACCCGTTGCACGGTTCCGAACATTGGTTCGAAGTCTCTTCAGGGAGATGCGCGCTTTGCGGTCGATGTCTTGAGACCAATGGGCTGCACAGTTGAGCAGACGGGGACTTCGACGACGGTGACGGGCCCTTCGGATGGCATTTTGCGACCACTGCCCAACATTGACATGGAGCCGATGACGGATGCTTTCTTGACAGCTTCTGTTCTTGCTGCTGTAGCCAGAGGTGAGGGATCGAACCACACGACACGGATTTACGGAATCGCAAATCAACGGGTTAAGGAGTGTAACCGTATCAAAGCTATGAAAGATGAACTGGCTAAATTCGGTGTGGTTTGCCGTGAGCACGATGATGGTCTTGAGATTGACGGGATCGATCGGTCGACTCTACGACACCCTGAGGAGGGAATCTTTTGCTATGATGATCACCGTGTTGCGTTCAGCTTCAGTGTTCTAGCCCTGGCCGCTCCCCAACCGACTCTCATCCTTGAGAAGGAATGTGTTGGTAAGACGTGGCCCGGCTGGTGGGACACGCTCTCACAGATTTTTGGAGTAAAACTGGAGGGCAAGGAAGTGGTAGAAGACAGCAAAACATCCGGGACTGCACGCACTGACCGGTCGTCTGCGTCCATCCTCATCATCGGCATGCGCGGTGCTGGCAAGACCACAAGCGGACGCTGGATCGCGAAAGCCCTGAATCGTCCCTTTATCGATCTCGACATCGAACTGGAAACTCGGGAAGGCCAGACGATTCCAGAAATCATCAAGGAACGAGGCTGGGAAGGTTTCCGAGAAGCGGAATTCGCTCTACTCCAGCGTGTGATTGCGGAGCACCCTACCGGCTACGTCTTCGCGTGCGGAGGTGGGATTGTCGAGACACCGGAGGCGAGAAAGTTACTCATCGACTACCACAAAAATAAAGGAAACGTTCTCCTTGTCATGCGGGATATCAAGCAAGTAATGGAATTCTTGCAGATTGACAAGACGCGTCCAGCCTACGTTGAGGACATGATGGGTGTCTGGCTCCGCCGCAAACCATGGTTCCAGGAATGCAGCAATATTCAATACTACAGTCAGCACAGCAGCTCGAATAAGCTTGCGCTTGCCTCAGAGGACTTCACCCGGTTCCTCAAGGTCGTCACTGGGCAGTTGGATTCTCTGGCCATCATCCGGGAGAAGGGTCTGTCCTTCTTCGTGTCTCTCACATTGCCTGACTTGCGTCCACATGGAGACCTTCTCAAGGTTGTGTCTGCAGGGTCCGACGCAGTTGAACTCCGCGTCGACCTGCTTGAGGATCCCGATTCTGACAGCGGAATTCCTTCCGTCGACTATGTTGTAGAACAGATTTCTTTCATCCGCAGTCGTGTTGCTCTGCCTTTGGTCTTCACCATCCGAACGAAGAAGCAAGGCGGCCGGTTCCCGGATGACGCCCATGACGCGGCATTTGAATTATACCGACTTGCAATTCGAAGCGGATGCGAGTTTGTAGACCTCGAGATCACGTTCCCGGACGACATGCTGCGAGCTGTGACTGAGATGAAGGGCTACTCCAAGATCATCGCCTCTTACCACGACCCGGAAGGCAAACTGTCTTGGGCAAACGGGTCGTGGATCCAATTCTACAACAAAGCCCTACAGTACGGAGACATTGTCAAGCTGGTTGGTGTTGCGAAATCTCTGAATGACAATATCGCTTTGAAAGAGTTCAAGGACTGGGCGGAACAGTCGCACGATGTTCCAGTCATTGCTATCAACATGGGTGACAAGGGGCAGCTCAGCCGTATACTCAACCGTTTCATGACTCCGGTGTCACATCCAAAGCTTCCCTTCAAAGCCGCTCCAGGCCAGCTCTCCGCGTCGGAGATTCGCAGAGGCCTCTCGTTGATCGGCGAAATCAAACCCAAGAAATTCGCACTCTTTGGAAAGCCCATCTCGGCCTCCCGATCGCCGGCTCTTCACAACACGCTCTTTGACCAGATGGGACTCCCACACGAATACGGCCGCTTCGAGACCGACAATGTTCAGGATGTCAAAGACTTGATCCGCTCTCCAGACTTCGGCGGTGCCTCCGTCACGATCCCTCTCAAGCTGGACATCATACCTCTTCTGGATGAGGTTGCTGAGGAGGCTCGCGTCATTGGCGCTGTGAACACGATCATTCCAGTTCCGGGAGACAAGGGCCAGCCGACACGGTTGATTGGACGCAACACCGACTGGCAAGGCATGGTACGCTGTCTTCGGGAAGCAGGGGCATATGGCTCTGAGGGCGACGTTAGTGCACTCGTTGTCGGCGGAGGAGGCACGGCGCGCGCAGCTATCTACGCTCTGCACAGCATGGACTACTCCCCCATCTACGTCCTGGGACGATCTCCAGCCAAGATGAAGGAAATGGTCTCGACGTTCCCAGCGGACTACAATATTCGCATTCTGGAGGATGCCTCCGGAGTCGACGTCATCCCGCGGGTGATGATTGGGACGATTCCAGGCGACGGCCCCATCGATCCGGGCATGCGCGAGACCCTGTGCTCCATATTCGAGCAAGCCCAGAAGATCGACGGGGTCTCCAGCGGTCGACGCGAAGATGCGCCCTCTCGGGTGTTGCTGGAGATGGCCTACAAGCCTGCGGTGACGCCTCTGATGCAGCTGGCGAAGGACGCGGGCTGGGTGACGGTGCCGGGTCTGGAGGCCCTCGTTGGGCAAGGAGTGTATCAGTTCGAATACTGGACGGGTATTTCACCGGTCTACGAGGACGCAAGGGTGAGTTCCATATCCTCTGCTGCCTGTTGTAAGTAAGCAACGCTGACTTCTCCTTTCTTCCTTTCCAGGCCGCTGTGCTGGGTACCAAGACCACTCCTTGAATGTTCTTCCATGATGATATATATGTACGAGAAAAGGAGGAATTGGTGAAGTAAGAAAAGAGATGAGAAATAAAAAGCTTATGTGACGAGGATCTAGTCAGAAAAAGAAAAGAAGATAGATTTCATTAATTCCTTTCTATTTACTAGCAGCTTACATGATCAAAAACTATATAGAGAGCACGATCGTCCACAGCTTTTCAACATTTTGCGACAGTTTCCGCTATTCTCTTTTTTTTTATCTTGTAGTCTTTGTTTGTTACTTACTACTACTCAAAATTTTCGTTGCAAATATTTCACTTGAGTGCTAGATTCCAAGAACAAGTTCTCTATTTCATCCTCCGGCTCTCTGAAACCATTAATAAGTACATACATGCAACTTTCACACACCGCAGCAATGGCAATCACGGAATCGCGTCCGGGAGTTGGGAATCCTCCCCATGCATCTGTCGAAAGAGCGGCTCCCAGACTGTGACCGCGCGTTTGGTGACGTGCCCATTTCCCATCTCGGGCAGGTTGTAGAAGATTAATTTGTCCGCGGAGCACTCGAGTACCTCACCCGCCATGCCCGTGTCGTCCTCCAAGAAGAGTCGGTAAGCATCTAGAATAGTCTTGACTGGCGTCAAACTGTAACAGAACCAGTTGTTTAGCGGGTAGCTTATCATTTCAAGAGACTGTAGATAACTCACCATTCTGGCGACACCGCGGCAATCATTTCCAGCGGGACAATTGGCGTAGAAACAATACCCGGAAGGACGCAATTCACGAGGATATTATCTTTTATATTGAGCAGCGGAGCAACCCCTCGAACGAGCTGGATGACATTTGCCTTGACCCCGCAGTATTCTGGATAGGATCGGTGCGGGAAGATGCCGCCGATGCTGCTGGTGACGACGATCTTGCCCGCCGGTCGAGGCTGGTTGTGCCGCATAAAATGCGTCGCGAGCACGACTCCGTAAATGACGCCCTTGTAGTCAATATCGGTGCAGGAGAGATCGGGCTCAGGAGGGATATCGTCGATGCCTTTGCCGCGCCGGTCGAGGATGTAGATGGAGGACTGGTCCACGATGCCGGCATTGGCGCACAGCGCATCGATGCGTCCCCAGAGCTGGTGCACCTGGCGAAACATGTTCGCCTGGCTCTGGTAGTCTGCTACATCGGCCTGGAAAAACAGCGCGTTCTCGCCCAGGCTCTTCACTATGTCTTCGCCCGCCTGCCTCCGGCGACCAACACAGGCGACTTTCCATCCATGTGCGTAGAGAGACTTCGCAATGTCTATTCCTGTGCCTGACTGCGGTGGACATTTATCAGTGTGGTTTTTGATACAGATCTCTCTCTTGGTTTTTCTATGTTTCTGCGTGATCACAACTCACCGTGGCACCGGTCACAATGGCGACTCGATTCGGAGATCGATCTGCCATTTTCCCATCCGTCATGTTATGGAATTGATCTGGATTTATGTCGTCTGAGAGAACGACAACACGACAAGGAAAATGCTGTCTGAGAGGGTAAGCGTTAAGCACGAACAATAAGTATTAAGGAGGATAACAGTTGAACCCCCTTCTTTGCGGGGTGATCATCGCGATCAACAACTATCCAATGTGATATTTACCAGGGTCCACAGCGTTCTGAGTGATGAAGCTCTCTGACGGCAAAGACATCCCTGCTAGTGCACGCCTGGCTTGATTTCCGTGGCCACTACGTATGGCGCAGCCAAGAATCAGTTTGACCTCGACATGGGCATTTCAGGGTATGTCGTTTGCTTACCCTGCCGCTGACGTGCACAAGGTGGCGGATGCGAGTCTCGGTTGGGACAGCCGACATAAGAATCCGAAACAAGAGTACTACTGGGCAGAGGTCAGGGACGCCATCATCAAGCCGGTACTGGAGGCGAATAGGTTTCTCAACAGGGAGACGAGCAAGGTCTTGTTGCATGGAGACCGTGCTCTGGATAAGCAATTTCAGGCGGTTTTGAGGGAAGCTGTGGAGGGGGTGTTGCCAAACAAATCGGCCATTTTCGCGCTGGATCCGGTCTATTCTGCTGCAAGGGGGGCAGCGGTGATGGCTAAACGGGTGTATTGGACTTATAATAGCACCAACCATGTCGAGAGCTATGTCAATGAGGGATAGACGGTTGTCTATTTAAGGAACTTTCCCCAGTACATACAACTTCTCTTTTCGTGAGTTGCCTTCGAGTCTCTGTTTTGTCTGCTCGACTGGTTTGAAGAGAAAGTCCTGTCGATGAAGATTTCGTGAATTTGATGTTGATATGCTCATACCCAAGAATGAACCGGATATTTCGAAGCTTGATGTATTATATCAATAGCCACAACAAACCAAGATAGGTAGATAGCTGCAGTTTTGCGATAGCTACCAAGCCAGGTATGAGGGGCTAAGTACGGAGTATCTTATCGGGACAACGGACCCATCCTGATTTAGAATTTTAGATGCAGATAAGAGATTACGGAGTCCACTTCCACAGCCTATCGAGATCGAGGATCCATCCGGGGCTCGATAAGACATCAGCCCCACCAAAGAAAGTACTCCATACTAATGGATATACATACTCTATACAATCAGTCAGAGAGATTCGTCTTTCCTGCTCGTAGGTGTAGGAGTCACGCTCTCCCACCTACCTACCTATCCTCCTGACACAATACCAGTAGAGGACGGTATAATAATAGTATATAATAAGGGAGTCGACCAGTTTCTTTTATTTTCTATCGCGATTACAAGGCATACCCGATTATCGGCCAGGTTTCAAATCTTATCTGACTAACCTCGGAAAGAGCCGGTAATATATAGGTACCCCTGCATAGCCTGTGCTGTGCATGAACAGCATGCTGCATAACAATCATGCCCAGGTCAATAGTAATATCTCGGCCGGAGCGAAAGAAATAGGATAGAAGTGAGACAAGACACCTACCTATCTACATATCTACATATCTACCTACCTATGTAGGAAGGCCTTAAAAAAATCTTTTTGCGCAATCAGCGATGCTACGTTGATAATCAATGAGTGAATAATGTATAGCACAGCATAGTTGCAAAACATAAAACGTAACCGTAACGGTAGTATGGACTTCATGATGAGCATTGCCGACAGCCGGGTTGCCCTTACAGGAAGGAAAAGGAAAACCTTCAAAGACCAGACCAGACCAGACCAGACCAGGTAGGTAGGATTTAATCCTTCCTTTTTTTTTTTGCGTTGCGTTGCGTTGCGTTGAATGTAACAACTTGTCGCCCGGGTTAAAATTTTTTTTCTCTCGCTCTATCTATTCTTAGAAGTTAATGATAGGATGCTTATCGATCAACCGGCCGGTCGGATTCCCAAGTCCGACCAGACCCGGCTCGGCTAGAGTACAGAGTAGGAGGCTAAGCCGCCAAGGCTGCAGGTGCTAAGCCCACAAAACAAAGTTTTACTAGTTTACTAACGGGAAAGCTTCTAGAATCGATCGATCGAAAAAAAAAAAGAAAGAACGAACTAGAGCAAAAAAATTTTTTCTTACCTCGATCCGATCGGAAACCTTAGCCAAACGCAAAAGCCGCAACCCAACACAACAGGCTTTTTGTTTGTATCGGAAATACATACATACATACCTGTGCTTGTAACTTTACCCCTACCAGGTAGCAAACCTGCGCCTAAACTAAGGCTGTGGTCTGCATCCTGCAGGAGGTATTATGTTCCATTCATTCTATGGAAATCACTCACTCACTCACTCACTCACTCACTCACTCACTGAACGAAAATAGTGCAACCAGAAAAAAAATTTTTAGCCATTTTCGCGCTGCAGGGTTTATACTACAAGCACCTACCTAGATAGGCAGGTACAGGCTGTGTCCGGGCGATTTGGATATCCAGCGTCCCATCAATTTTTGTTATTAGGCTAATTCACACAGCAAGAGCGTAAAAAAATGCCAGAAGAAAAAATGTTGAGAAATAGAAGAGCCTATTTTTGTAAGAGTATTGAGCTCAACAAAATTCTTGGTGACGCCGTAGCTGATGTTTGTGGCGATTTTTTTTCCTCTCCATGACCATGCTGAACGTTGGGCCCTGCTCTCTTCTGCATGTCTTTCGATTAGATAGATTTTCGACATGGGAAATTTATAATCGCTCGAGTTGCGGACTCGCGGCTTAACGGGCGATCTCGGATTCTGCTCTCGGGCGAACTGGCCAATTCTCTTCCGCTCAGGAAAAGCAAAATCTGGACTTCATGCCAAGGTCTTTCCTGCATGTACTTCAGTGTTGACGCTCAGCTGTTGTGTTCTGCTTGTATGTCAAGTACCCCAGATTTTTTTGCAGGATGGATCCAGACCCATCAGCACGGATGTGGCCTTGCGGATACCTATATTGTTGGAACAGGAAATATTTAGTGTTCTGTTCTGGACTTGTGGTGTACCCTGGAATGATGAGGCTGCAGATCCGCGCGCTTCGCGGGTTAGCTGAATCAGGAATGGTTCTAGAATGAGATTTCCGGTCTAGACTCGTTACTACTCCAGACTCCACAACACAAAACGGCCAAGAATGCAGATTGTGCTGCAGGACACTGGACATTATTACAGAGTACTCGACTCCAAGTCGTGTGTTTGGGACGAGGGCAGGTGGTAGACATTACGGATGGTTGAAACAGTTTACAGGAAACTGTCTTCACAATCGGAATCAGATGCCGATCACATGTGTTTAGACAGCAATGCATTCAGCTGGCATTATCTTCTCAGACTGTTCTCAATGCGGCGTTTCTTGGGTGGCAGAGTCAAGGCACTCAACCGACACCTGCTAGCGCAGCCGATCGGCACTCCCAACTCTTTCCTCCCGGTCCGAAATCGCTGTTATGCAGTACACAGCTTATGCTCAATAATATGCCGACCGGCGTCGGAATAAACGTCATTCAGGCTGAATTGTTGCAAAAAATGATGAAGTGTATATTACTCCCTGCCTTTCGCTGCTGTCTCAGCTGAACTCAGCAAGTCGAAATTGCCCCGCAGAGCCGCGAGACATCGGGCTGGGCAAGAACCGGGGTAATTGGTCGGCATCCATGGATTGCCGCGACATCGTGCCCGACGCGTGCCATAACAACAGCATCATAGTCATCATCCGTGTAGTCCGTAGAAGCTGGAAATTATAGCTGGCATGTGACCCGGCATGACTGCGCTCACCGGAATGAACGTCAACGAATTACAAATGTATCGGCGACAATAATAACGGATATGGATAGATACTTCCCGAGTCTCGCGACGTCTTCTGACAAATAGTCAGCTGACCAGTCGTCGCCAGATCAGCCCATACAACAACTGCATACACGTCGTCATACTTGAGTAATCGGGCTCACTCTGACCTCTTCCTCGGCTACTCTGCCCTTGGAATGCACGGGTGTACAAGATCAGCTGACCAAGACTCACTGACGAGCCACAACCAAGCTTCCAACAGTACGGAGTAGTCTGTACAGAAAAATTGGTGCCTACGGAGTACAGGAACCGTGGCTTGACGCGATTCCATCCTGCAGATCCATGCTCGGCTGGATATGCTAATGATGAATAAAGATCTGATCTGATCGACAATGGATTGTGGCTGTGCAGTAGACAGCGCTGTCTATTCGCTGCCAGTCTGTTGGGAAGCGACCGTGACGCTTGCCTGCAAGGAACCAGCCACAGCCAAGATATGCATGGAAAAAGTTTTTTCTTCAGGGAAGCTGCAGTGCACTGATGCAGGCCAGTCTCGGGGTTGGCCGACAGCCAATCACATGCAAGCCGAGTGTGGCTGGTGCCCTCCCCCTTCCGTGCGCGAGTGCCGGCCGGAGGAATGTCGGAGAATCGGAATGGACAACGAAGTGTGGCTGATGCAGACAGAGATTTTTCACCAGCCACAGGAAGGTGCCGGAAGCAACTCGGCCGTGACAGCCGGCGTGGACAGCGCTGATTGGCCATGACTCATGGAGCCTTGCCAAGACAGGCCTCTCTGTCAGCACGGCGGTCCGCGCAGATCAATACCGCCAGCCGGTGTGTATCGTAACAGTGCTGTATCGACGGATACGCCCGGGGCTGGCGAACGGCGGCGTTACCGATCATCCCGTAAGCGCGAGTCTTGACGCTTAGTTTGCATGTCATGCATGCATGCAGCACACCTGCCAAGTACAGGCTCTGCGTCATAGCATCCATCATAATAATAGAACCCCGACAACCGCTTCTTATTTCTGCCCATTCCACCCCCCGGTTCCGTCATTCGAAAGGAAGCAAGAAGAGCCATTTTTATTAATCACAGTCTCTGGCATCATCATTGTTCAAAGCAATTTTTCCTCAGTCGTTGCCTTGCCATTGCTTTCTGGTCCGTGCCCCTCCTACCCAACCAGGATTTGGAATCAGGCACGCAGCCATCCGTTTGCCTACTTTCGGTCGAGTCAGAAACCAAAAAGAAAGACGACTCGTCTCATCATCGACTTACAAAGACATTGCGCCCGGTTGTCGTCTCGGATTTAAACTTGACTCAGCCCGGCTCTGCTGTCGCGTGGCCTTTGTCTTGCCGGAGCTTTCCAGAGCGTTCGATGGCTTGCCAGTAGATTGTCTGCATAAGCAAGCACGCAACCTCTACAAGACTTGATTTCCGCTGCGACCTTGCACGGCCACGGTCAGGTCAGTCAGCAAGACAGGCTTATCGGATCTGTCGTGGTTGTGGACGCTGACCCACGGATAGCCCTAGCTCAAGGAAAACCTTCCCGCCAGTGCGCCGACTATATATTAGGAAGACGCCCCTCCCCGGGTGGCGATCCCTCGTCCTCGCCTCGTCCTCTTGGGTACCCACCTGCTTACTCTGACGTCTCCTTACCCAAACTATGCTTGCGCATCCTTCTGTACGTAACGATCCCATCACACCGTGGCCGCGTCCCATCAACCACCTCCTCCTCCTCCACAACAACACCTCCGCCAACCTCGACAACTCCATCCAGATACAAGACAACCAACTCCCTCCCGACCTGCTTCACGACATCCACCAGCAGCAGGCTCTGTTTCAGCATCAGCAGCAGCTTCTGGAGTCGCCGTTCCAGTCGCCCGACCGTCTTGACCACTTGTCCTCTCCGCCGTCATCCGCCTCGGCCTCTCCCATCTTCTCTTCACCAGCCTTCTCGTCGCGATCGCCCGCCACGGCGATCTCGAGCGACTTTCCGACCGTCCTTGACGGCGGTCTGTTTGAAACCCCATCGTCCATGAGCGCTACGTCGTCATTCAACCCGTCCATCCACATTCAGCCTTCGACCTCGTCGCCTTTTTCTACACCACAGTTTGCAACCGGTTCGCCGATGTTGGCGCAGCACGGAATCGCATCGAATAATCACGGCTGGGACGGCGACGCCAACATCCAGCTGCTTAGTCCGGCCAGGGCGCAGGGCGGTCTTGCACAGCGATCAGGCCTGCAGGGTGGTGCGCATAAGAGGGCATCATCCGGCTCCTCCGGCACGACGGATTCCACTTCGCCACAGGCTGCTGCTGCATTCAACCACAACCAGAACTCGTCGTCCTTCTCGCCATCCACGACGAATCTGAACGGGTTTACTGACAGCTATCAAAATTCCAACAAGGCGCTGCCCACTCCAGTCCAGACGCCCGTGCAGAACTCCTTCCTGGCAGCACCCTTTCAGAACTACGACCCGTCCTCCCAGAATGGTGACAATGCCGAAGCCGAGAGAGCGATGAGACAGGCAGTCATGGAACAACAGCAGCAACAGCAGCAACAGCAACAGCAACAGCAACAACAGAATTCCCAACAACAGTCTCAACAGCTTCCGCAGCAGGCAGCAGCGGATGACGAGGCGTTCCACTACTCCATGGCGCCGTCAGCCTCCAGTCTGAGTCACCACAACTCCCCGGTGACCCCGCAGACGACATACGACGACTTCGACGATGGATCCAAAGCAGTTGTCCGTGGTGAGGACCGATCTCCTGACTTTGACCGGTGGATGGATGAATACTTACAGCTCGATACACGTTCAGACTTCAACAACGGCCAAGGCGCAGCGACGGTACCCATGGGGGTACCGAAGCTGAACCGGACGATCTCGGATATCTACCAAGACGAGCTGTACAACGCTACCGTCGTTCCCACGCCGCAGCAGGCTCGCAAGCCAAATCCGAGCCAGGCCCAGACCACCCAGCCCCATGGTGGCGCCCTATCGCAGCCTATTCGCAGACCGTCTCCAGGCTGCCAACCGGGGCCACCTGTCGGCACGGTCGCAGTCGCCTGCCAACAACCGGGAGCGGTCGCCTTTCCGTCAAGGCTCCCCCCTGGCACCTGATTTCCGTGCCGCGCGCCTCCAGCAGTCGGGTCTCGCGTCCACCATGCAGTTGCCTCATACCAACGGCATGGACCTGGGCAACCAACCGGACAACCAGGGAGAACCCAAAACCATCTCTCCCAAAGATGCACTGTTGGAGTACCACGAGGGCCCAGAAGACACTGCTATGCCATCGCTTTTCCCTACGAGCCAGGCAGGGCCCGACTACCCTGTCGGCGGCAATGGCGGCGGCGGCGACAACTTCGACTTACGTCGGCAGAATGCATCTTCATTTCAGCCTACGCAGAACTACTCGCAAATAGAGTCCTTCCCCAGTCAATATACGCATCAGGCCGCCGGTTTGCAGCAGCCATTCAACTTCATGCAGCAGCCTCAGAATCTTCAACAGCAACAGAACAACCTGATGCAGCAAACGCCTAATTTCTCGGCGTCACTGACCACCACCACCGAGGCGACTCCCTCTACTGCTGCACCGGTGCAGCAAACCCAGGCCGAAGCGGCCAGGCGACCTGATGACACCTCGTCAGACTCTGGCACCTACACCTGCACCTATCACGGTTGCACGCTACGCTTTGAAACGCCCGCCAAGCTCCAAAAACACAAACGGGAGGCACACCGTCGAGACGACCATGGCAGGTCTGGCTGGCCGTGACAGTCATGGCAATCCTATTCCCGTGCGCAACTCCCAAGCTGGTCCCCACAAGTGCGAGCGGATCAACCCGTCAACGGGCAAGCCGTGCAACTCGATCTTCTCTCGGCCCTACGACCTGACACGACACGAGGACACCATCCACAACGCGCGCAAGCAGAAGGTGCGATGTCATCTGTGCACGGAAGAAAAGACCTTCTCGCGCAACGATGCGCTCACCCGACACATGCGCGTGGTGCATCCTGACGTCGATTGGCCTGGCAAGCAACGGCGCAAGGGCAGAGAGTGAGGGGTGCGGGGAAGCCACTGAGGGGGGCGCGCATTACAGAAGGATGTGACCACTTACGACGCGATGCCGCAAGCCATCTGCGTACAGCAGGGCCGACTTGTCCATATCAAAGAAGGGAGATGTTTGTGCAATTGGCCTATCACTGCCGTGCTTGCACAGCGAGGCGATGATGGGACCATGACGGAGGAGCCATCTCCCATCGACGTCATCCACTAAACTGGCTATCCTGGCTAAACCCTTTTGGGAAAGGACCGTCGCTCTTCCTCGGCCGGATCAGCAGGCCACCTTCCGGATTGGGCACACAGCCTTGCAGCCTGACGGATGCGCAACCGCAATGACGTCACTTGCGGTCTCCCTTCGACACATACAACTGAGTTCGGACGATGTCAAATGAATGCCGTGTCGAGATCTGAACCGTTGTTTTGCTGCGCCCATGACAGACCTCCCGGGCAACTCCCTTGCACGGATCTGTGCTGTCTCCACAGAAGGCTGGTCAAACATGTCATATCATTCCCCGCTTCATTTTTTCGTTACTCGTGTTTTTCCCTAGACTAATGACTGTTTCATGCCTGTGCTTTCATCATTACTAGACGGTTGCCATGACGATCCTTGGTTTTCATCTCGTTTCGTATTGAGATTCGGAAAGCGTTTTGTTTTGTTCCCGTACTGTTTGGTTGCTGTCATTACCGGGATCTGTTTGGGATGATGCTTCGCTAGTCACGCCCTTGTTGATGAGATTGATGTTCACATGATGCTGTATTATATGTACGATTGCTATGTCCTGCTACGTCATGATGTTTCTGCTGTTTTCTTTCGATTCTGATCTGTTGCATTTGGGCGGTGCATTTCAAGGGATTCGGTTGGGCTGATATGCACACATGCCATAGTACATAATCTGTCCGTGGCAGGATGCTCTTGTAATTTTTATGATCCTGTCCACCGCTCTGTACATTATGAGAACTGTATTATAATATGACTGGACAAGATAGATAGACTGTATAGTTGAGCAGAACAAAAGCGTGTTGCTTGTGAGACCACAGCCTTTCTCGTAAAGTCCGTACTCCGTAAACCGGAGGAGCGGTTCCGCGTGGTGCATGCAACTTGCATTGCATCGCGTCGACAGAGTGAGTACATCAGTAGTGTGGCTTGACTAGGTGCAGAAACGGCGGTGAATCAAGATCACTCGACTTCCGTCCGGTCAGAATGCTATTTTAGCTAGCAATCTCCACACTCCACATAGTCATACTAGTTCCATTCTTGCGGCTATGTATGAGGCTACGAGGCTATGAGGCTATGCCGCTATGACATTGACAATGACAAGCCACCTTATTAAGTTTACGGATAGATGATCCGTTGAGCGGGATCAAATTATCAATGGCTGTGCAGGCTAAAATAAAACATGAACAATGAATGGATGGATGAGGCGAGGCGAGGGGACTGATCTACATGTATTCGGTTTTTCCTAAAAATAGTAAATTGTAGAATCTTCTTTTTTTTATGTCTGTCTGTTTGTTTGTTTTTGTTTGGGTTTGGTTGTTTGGGTTTGGTTTGGTTTTGGGTTTGGGTTGTTTCAGTTGGATTACGTTGGTAGGTAGATAGTTCTAGCTCTCCATAGATTAAGGATATACTGTATGTGTACTGCCTATTGTATGGGCTATTTCTAGTAACTACAGGATCCTAGGTAGTTCAAAATCCAAGACACATTGTTTCTTTTCTTTTTTTTCCTCTCTCTCCCTGATGAGTTTGACTTTGTACATACAGTGCATGTGTATGTACTGTACATACTTTGCTATCGCATCATATCGCATCGTATCATATCATATCATCGACAACGATCAACGGCAAACCTGAGACATAATGTATGTAGGCGAGGAAGGAAGTGAAGCCTTTCTTTCTTTTTCTTGCTTCTTGCAGCGATAGTAGCGTATTGGCAATCATTTGAACTGCCAGAGCGGATCTCCTCGCTCTGGGGCTTCCATCATCGTCATCACTATCAAATCGACCATAGGTTTTGCTGGGTGTGTCTGTCGTGCGACCACAGGGAGTTGTGTGTATTGCGTCGTAGTTTGCCCTTTGCTGGCTACAGGAAGTTGAGAAACTTGGTGTTATCGATCAGATGAGATGGGTTCGTTGTCTGTAACTGTACTGTACAATGTAAATACGTATAGGTAGACTCGATGCTGATCCGGCCTGCATACTCCGTACAATAAATACTCTGCAGTCTGCTTCACCATAGTCTGGCGGTCCGTCTATCAACTCTTCTGAATCCTGCCAACGACGAATTCGCATTTCCAAGGTCGTGAGAAATCATCGTGGGACCGGTCTATCTTTCTAGTGGTTTTTGTTGTTAGTTAGGTACAATCCAGCCATGGCCTGCCCAGTTTGGAGCCAGTCAACTATCAACTATCAACCGGGAAATCAGTGGTCGTATGGCACAGTGAAGAATAGCCTAGAGGCTGGAGAATATACTCCTGTTATTGCTTATCTCATCTATGGAACGATCGTCAGCGCCTGACACCATGCTGATATGGTGGTCTCTGTAATTGAGTCCAAGACTCCTGACAATGATGAGGATGTTCTTGCTGTCAGCAGTTTTCCCGCCTGTAGTGAGGTAATGCCAATTTCTCTCCGTACGAGAGGTAAATAAACAGCCATCATGAGGACAACTACTAGGTTGGGCAAGTTTTCAAGTTCCAGGCATTTCTCCACATATCATTCTGATTATTCCTCGTTTCATTAGAAGGCTGGCTGGCTGGCTGGTGCCTAGCAAGCTGTGAACAAAAAAAAAAATATCATGCTCACACGCGGATTCGAACCACGGACCTCATGATAACCTCAGATTACGAGTCATGCGCTCTACCCCTGAGCCATGCGAGCTGCGATTGGCTCGTTGTGTCTTGGCTTCGAGCTTTTTGAGCGAAGAGGTGTCTGCTTAGTCAAAGTGTCAAGTTGGTCTAGCCTAACCTAAGTGGGAAATCAGCAGTCGAACGAATTGATTCCTCAGGCAGAAAGCATCGACACCTGAGACACGTATGCTAACTACGTACCCCTTAGTTACCTAAGGAGTAGATGGAGAAGGTGGGAGCAGCTTGCACTTATGTACTGTACCTCTCATTAAGATGGATGTTTTTTACGAAGAGAAAGAAATATAGCAGAGAATATGAGATTTAAGGAGGTAGAACGGTGCGATTCCTGACATTCCGACGCGTTGGTGTAGTATCTACGACGCGTGATTTGCTCTGAATACATAGTTTCTACGGCTGAGCATGGTATACTACTATTGTGGCGAAATAATAATAGGATTAAGCGTAGAAGCAGGCTCTTGTGATCCTTATTCTTATTAGTTATTGTTATTCTTGCCCGGACCGTCTGAGGTGTCTGTATTCCCTGGGAATCACCGTCTCTGATACCTACTGGTCGGAAAATCGCTATACTGTCAGGTCAGTATGCGATATACAGGAGATTGTCTAGGTAGTATCCATCCCTGTCAATATCTTTTTGGTCGCGAAAAAAAAAGTGAGGTTGAGTATATTGACAGCCTGTGCGTCTCTGCGCGGTGGTAAACTGCTGTCCGACTTGCGATTTGGCGTAGCGCGCGCGAGCCTACTTCTGGACTTCGCGACAAAATGGCCAGAAACGACTGCACCTCTCCATGACACAAATATGGTAAATTAATTTTTCTGCGTAGATAAATCCATGCACTTCTTGCGCTGTGTCTACGAGTCTACGAGTCTCCTCCGCTCGGATACGGTGTCGCGTAAGGTAGATGGGATAACCAGCACAGTATGTATTCCACCATCGGTGGATTACTGCATTGTGTCAAATTATAGCTTGAGTATATCTCTCCTCGAGTAATTATTTTGCAGTCATATTGAAATGCTGACAATGGGAAGATCAGTGGACAATACATACACCCATTCGAATGTAGCTGTTGTGTTCGGTGAATTTATATATCTTCACGGATGTCGGTATGCCCCCCTGTGCGACATACGCCACCTTCACTGACAACACTTCACACAAATGCCAAATAGAAAATATTGCAGATTTATTTGATAAATATTCATTATATATGCAATTAAACCATACATTGGGAGGAATTCTCCAGTAAAGACATGTCTTAACTGATAGATTGGGATTGCATTGCTCGGCTACGACTACGAGGTTCCTACCTCCGACCGTGTGCTGGATTCGTTGCGCAAACCGAACAAAGATGCACACAAACTACAATAGAATTATTCATGGCAGCAAAACGGGATTGTACTACGCAATCCGCATGAATAGCCGATAGATACGATGTCACTATGACCGAGCACATACACCAAGACTACGTATACAATACTCACTAGGCAGCAACGTCGACCTGACGCGTCTATACGGCCACGGCACACAAAAATTACAAGTACACTCAAATCCGTTGAATCAACTGATCATATTCATATCATGCGCGAATCGATACCGAACGCGTGATCTAACTCCAGTCCACCTGCATAAAACGGCCGCTATGATACAGAAATATGGCCCGCAGACCACCAGCCGAGTAGAAGTTGTAATAGTAAAATGCACAGCAAAAAAACAAATCCCAGACCCATTAGACGTGAAAAAAACGATTCAGAAAACACCCCGACGACCCAGTCATACCGTGAACCAACCCAGAAAAGCAAACCGGCGCGTCACTGCTGCGGCGAAACAACAGACACGTCGACCGCGCAGGATGGCCATATGAGAAAGAAGAAAAAAATGTTTAACCACCGAAACCGTAGAGAGTGCCTAGAGAATGTTAGATAAGATCGATGAACGACTGTTTTTGAGGATTGCACTTACGTCCTTGTCTCTTCAGAGCATAGACAACATCGAGAGAGGTGACGGTCTTCCGCTTGGCGTGCTCAGTGTAGGTGACAGCGTCACGGATGACACCCTCAAGGAAGGACTTCAGGACACCACGAGTCTCCTCGTAGATCATGGCGGAGATACGCTTGACACCACCACGGCGTGCCAGACGACGAATAGCGGGCTTGGTGATACCCTGGATGTTGTCACGCAAGATCTTGCGGTGGCGCTTAGCACCACCCTTTCCGAGACCCTTGCCACCCTTGCCGCCTATCCAGGACGCGTCAGTAAGCGTTGTTCATGTTGTAGGAGATCATCGCGTGCCATGACGATGATCCAAGGATAGAAGCTACTTACGGCCAGTCATGTTGACAGTTGGGGGTTGTTATTTAAAGATTTAAGGTTGTCTTTAGTGGGAGGTGGAGAGAAATTAGAAGCTGAGCAGCGGAGTTGAATGACGATGTAGACTGAGATAGAGATGGAGGGAGAGAGAGCCGGAGCTTCTGGCGCGGGAGATATTTCTATATGGAAGGGCACTTCGCGGGGACTCGCTGGAATCACGCGCTAGCTGGGGGATCTACCAATCAGAGCGCGCATGCCCGGCAGCGGCCTTGATCTGGCGCCCTTCCCTGTCGGGAAGCCCTGATTGCCTGGGTGCCGAGTGATCCTGCCTGAAGGGCGCAGTCCAGCGCAGATCAGGGGGCAGGAACCCTCGGCATTGATCCAGGGGAGCCCGCGACATGCCCTGATCCCAGCAATTTCGCCGCAGGACTTTGTCGTGGTTGGGATCAGGCAGGAGGCGCCTGGTATTCTCGTTCGTTGATCCTGGGCTCTGATTGGCGGCCAGGAGATGTCTCGCTTAGCGCTCGGCGCAAGGGCCAAGCTTCCGCATCTGGGCGACCTTTTGATTTTCCCCTGCCAAACTGGCCCGCCAAAATCACGCTTATTGTGCTCAGCTTTCGGGTCGCTTTTCTGATCAAATTCAAATCGCGCTAAGTCCGCCCAACTGGCGTGCAACGCACCCAGATCACCCACCCGCCCGTCGCCTACTACAAATACCTCCCCCCACCCACTTCCTCCGTGTTTCTTACAACTCACTCATCTCATCCACTCATCGTCACCCAGCGTCACAACCATCGGTTCCATCAAATTTCCATCACCAAACCCATCTGAAATCATCAAATAAACACCGTCGCAATGGCTCGTACCAAGCAGACAGCCCGTAAGTATCTCTTTTTCATCACCCTCAACCGTCGTTGTGGTCGGTGGCGCCGTATCGCGTCTCCGACCGTGACGCGCGGGTCAATCACCCTCACCAATTTGGAGTCACCACACTAACCGCATCACCTCTTGACAGGTAAATCCACTGGTGGCAAGGCCCCCCGTAAGCAGCTCGCCTCTAAGGCCGCTCGTAAGGCTGCTCCCTCCACTGGAGGTGTCAAGAAGCCTCACCGCTACAAGCCTGGTAGGTGAAACTCGACGCGCGTCACGTTGGCTTCCAGCAACAATCAACTAACAGCATCAAGGTACCGTCGCTCTGCGTGAAATCCGTCGCTACCAGAAGTCCACTGAGCTTCTGATCCGCAAGCTTCCTTTCCAGCGTCTGGTCCGTGAAATTGCTCAGGACTTCAAGTCGGACCTGCGCTTCCAGTCCTCTGCCATCGGTGCTCTTCAAGAGTCCGTTGAGGCTTACCTCGTCTCCCTCTTCGAGGACACCAACCTGTGCGCCATCCACGCCAAGCGTGTCACCATCCAGTCCAAGGATATTCAGCTTGCCCGCCGTCTCCGTGGTGAGCGCTCGTAAATAATCTCATCATGAGTCATAACGACTTTTTACTTTCGACTTGACTCTTGATCTCCTGGGTTGGCGATATGGGGGCTTTGCGTGTTTTTTTTCTTTATTTCCTTATGACTACTGGCGAGAAATGATGGGTTCTGCTTTTTTATCAATGGGTTACAATACTGGGTTGTCTATTTTTCTATTTGAGCACTGAACAGCAATGGTCGAAGAAACGGCTGGGTGAATAGGTCGGTCATGGGCGTATCCCATTCGGAATGTATATTATCAGACCAACTTTGTGGCAATAGACACTATTGTCTTCCACTTCAGCCTCGTGTTTCTATCTGCCTTTGCTATAGCTAGTCTCTAGGTAGTAATTCACTCGATTAGCGAGTAATCTTCATTTTCTGTCGGCTTGTGGTGATATGCGTGGTGTGATGCGGCACGGTCGCAAGTGTAGGCAGGAGTCTCGTGCGCGCTCAGGTGCTCTCCAACAGCCATCAACCGCGTGACAATCGTAATGACTCATTCAACTATTCTGCCTAGTGGATGCCTAGACTAGCGATAGGATTCTATCGTTACGTCCATTTTACGAGCAGAACTAATTTTTTTTTTTCGGCGATCAATCAGTCGGTGGCAATACGATGAGATAAGGATCAGTATCAGAATCAGGGGAATTATCATCTCTCACCTGACCATGATGTGTGGTGGCGAGGGGCCTACTCCGTATGTATGATTAGGTAATATACGAGGCAGGTCGCTGTAGAATTGTGAGCTTTACAATGCTTTTTTTTTGGCTCGGAAGAATAAAAAAGCAGTGTACTCTGTATGTGGTACTTCGTACAGTAGTGATAGTCCTGGGAGCAGGCTGCAGGCGCTGCTAGCCCAAATCACGTGGTACTATCCTAATCGCAGGTTATGAGATCGCGTACCTACCTCGAGGCTCGGGGGCAGTATCTCCACGTAGATACTTAACAGGTTTCTTAATTTGGGTATAATGTCTGTGTTTTCATGCTCTAAGTATTTTATTTTTAAAATTTTTTTCCCCGACATAGTGACTATAGTTGTGCGTTCCACTTGCCAGTTAGGAGTGTCGTAGGAGTTTAGGAAGAAATATATATTTTCACATTCGGGTCTGTTAAGCATTCCAGCACCAACAACGCGTTTTTGTCGGCGAAACAGGCAGTCAGCCATAAGGCAAAGATCCAGTCTGTATTGATACTAGCACTCTAGTAAACAGGAATAATCTAGGAAGTCTCCTGGTGAATTTGAGCCCATATTTATGCCTGTAGGCATACAAAGAGGTCAAAAATAGATCTTGTCTCTTTGTGCCAGAGCTCTGAGGTCTTCCGCATCCGGCGACGGATGGTGAGCAAACACAGAGATCGCCGACAGTTTTAAATAGAAACATCCCACCACTTTTTTTTTTTCACCATTTACAAGACGTACGACAGATATCTTTAATCGCAAGTTGATGGGAAGTTCCGGGAATAAACCAATCTCACCCTCGAAGCAGCAGGTCATGTGTTTGTGACAACAAACGGCAAGGAAACACGTCAACCTTCGAAGGCTCTTCCCCTCTAAGGATTTCGGCTTACAGTCAGTCTATTCCCGTATGATGATCTTTCCTCACGACTGTCGTCCTTAGTTCTGTCAGCTAGGATTTCTGGTTATTACACAAGAATCGATGACTCGATCAGACGTCCCTGTTCACTCGGATTAGGCCTACTCGACAGGGCAACAGTATGGCATCGGATTGGATTGCTGTCATTCAGACCAGGCGTGATGATGGATGGATGGCTTTAGGTGCCTACAACAATGAATTTTCCTCGCCTGTCCATGATCTTCGATTCTGGATTTTCCAAATGGTGACTACACTAACACGATAAAAATAGTTTGCATCTCTCTGCCATTACTCAACTGCATATCGACTGCGATGACGTGCAGCGACACAGATGTATGATAGATCACAAGGATGATGCCTGGGGAATGATCTAGAAGGCAGTGGGCATCTCCAGATCTTCAGAAACCAGACTGACCGGAGCGGGTGATCTCCGGTCGCTGGCTGGGCGAGTTGCAGTGGGCCTGCCACACAGCCCTGCGCAATCTCCCACCCAGGCTCTCCGGTGGAATTAATAATACTAGGTACTCTGTATTATTATTATTTCTGCTGAGCTTAAATCTCACCAGCTTGCGATGTAACGGACTTAAGGCAGCCGGGGCCGCCAACTCGGAGCAGAATCCTACCGGGCACCGGCCAGCTGGATCCAGCCCCCAACGACCCAGCGGCCGGGAGATTGGGTTAAAGCTGAGGAATTTCGTCCGTCCTGGACCTGATTAGTGATCAGGGTGACGTGCACGGCGTTGTGCATGAAAACGGCAGACTTATGCAAGTTGTGCACCTTCGTCGCCGCCAACCTGAAACGGCGCCGCGGCGAACCGAGGCTTATGACGCTTTCGACTGCCGGATGGAGCTCGACTGCCAATGGAACGGCATCGATGGCCGGTAACTCCGAGGCTGTATTTCCTTCCTCGCAACGGGCAGCGCCGCAGCTTGGCTTTTCTCGTATCTTTTTTTTCTTCATGCCCTGAAGAAGCATCCGGATTCGATGGTTCCTGCTAGTGTGGAGAACTGGCTGTGCATTATTTCCGGATCGATACAACCGAGGGCGCTGTCCGCCGCGCATTAGAGATCTGAGTTCATCTAAATGCAGACGCCGGAGCTAGCTTCTGCAGATTTTGCGCGTGGCCATGAGTGGAGATTGGGCTCGTATCTTGTCTGACCGTCTGACGATAGGATGATTTATTTAACCTGAGGCTCGTCCAGCCTTGGCGGGATTCCTTTCCAGGTTGTATCTGTACACAGGCAAAGAAAATTTTTTTCCCCTATCCATCTTCCACCAGAGTCAAAATATTCTAACCCTCCCAGAGACCTTCCTATCGAGGGGAACGTCGTTGTGCATACGTACGATTGAATCCTGTGCTGCTTCTACCGCTTCCTAATCCGAACAGAAAGAACAGCCAGCCAGGGACCGCCTACCATGGCGGCACGCAACACAAATGGCGAGGTCGAGAAGATCGAGCCTGTGAAACCAACACGAATCCCTTACTGGCGTATGGTCTTTGACCAGGCCGGTGTTACACCCGAAGTTGTCAACTACCCTTACCCCGGGTCCGGGACGGAGGAAGATCCGTACGTCATCCAATGGATCCCCAACGACCCTCGCAATCCCATGCTCTTCGGACCGGTGAAGAAATGGTTTATCACGATGCTCGTGGCGATCGCCACATTGGCCGTGGCTCTCGTATCGTCGGCGTATACGGGTGGTATTATTGAGATCATGGAGCAGTTCCGGATTGGACAAGAGGTCGCGACTCTGGGTGTCTCGCTGTTCGTCCTGGGTTTTGCTATCGGCCCCCTTCTGTGGGCGCCTTTGAGTGAGCTCTGGGGACGACAGCTGCTCTTTGTTGGGACATACTGTGCGCTCACGGCGTTCAACGCGGGTAGCGCCGGCGCCCAGAATTCGTGGACTCTGATTATCCTCCGTTTCTTTGCTGGTGCCTTTGGGTCTTCCCCCCTAACAAATGCGGGTGGCGTGATCGCAGACATGTTCCCTGCCTCTCAGCGCGGTTTGGCCATGAGTCTCTTCGCCGCCGCACCCTTCCTGGGTCCTGTCCTGGGTCCGATCATCGGTGGATTCCTCGGGATGAATGCGGGATGGAGATGGGTGATGGGCTTCCTGGCTGCTTTCTCCGGTGCGCTCTGGATCGCTGGCGGTCTCCTGGTTCCCGAGACATACGCGCCCGTTCTGCTCCGCCGGCGCGCTGCGAAGCTGTCGAAGATGACGGGCAAGGTATACCGGAGCAAACTCGATGCCGACCGCGGCAAGGTCTCTCTTAAAGAGGCGTTCGCCACCGCCTTGTCGCGCCCGTGGATCCTGCTGTTGAGAGAGCCCATCGTCTTCCTGCTTTCCATCTATATGGCCATTGTTTACGGAACGCTCTACATGCTCTTTGCGGCCTTTCCCATCGTTTACGAAGTCCACCGTGGCTGGAACCAGGGTGTCAGCGGTTTGTCATTCCTGGGAATCATGGTTGGCATGCTGCTTGCAATTGCCTACACGATTCCCGACAATAAACGCTATATCAGGTTGGAACAGGCACATGGGGGCTTCGCGCCTCCGGAGACTCGCTTGCCCCCATGCTTGATCGGAAGCGTTTGCCTCCCTATTGGTCTCTTCTGGTTTGCCTGGACAAACTATCCCTCCATCCACTGGATGGCCAGTATTGCCGCTGGTGTTCCCTTTGGATTTGGCATGGTTCTGGTCTTCCTGAGTGTGATGAACTATCTGATTGACTCCTACACCATCTTTGCGGCCTCCGTCCTGGCCGCCAACTCCGTCCTCCGGTCGCTTTTTGGTGCCGCTTTCCCCTTGTTCACTACCTATATGTACAACAACTTGGGCATTCACTGGGCGTCGTCCATCCCGGCATTTTTGGCGCTCGCCTGCGTCCCATTTCCGTTTCTCTTCTACAAGTACGGTAAAAGCATCCGTGAGCGTTGCAAGTTCGCCGGCGAGTCGGCCGCTTTCATCCGGAAGCTGCAACAGCGAAACGAGCCCCAACCTGAGCCCGAGGAAGAGAGGAAGGAGGAAGAGGAGGAGGGAGTCTTCGACCGCACAGAAGCGCCGCCGCCTCATCGTATCAGCGCTGATTCGAGCGACTCTGACGTGGACGAGCTGCCGAGAACGCAACGGACGCATTCTGTTGCGTCCACTCGGACAGGCACTACCATGTCCCGCGTCAAGACTGAATACGACGGAAACCCATACGACATCGACCGTGTCAACACACGGCAGTCAGATTTCAGCCTGCGGAAGTAGTGGACTTCCGTCCTTACTCTGATCTGTACTGTACAGTTTTCGATTCGATCTGTACATATATAATTCCCGTCCATCGACACCTCTACCTCCTAATCCGCATATCTCGAAGACGACTTGCATCTTGGCGCAATTGGTCGAAGGGATTGGTGTATATTATTTCACGTGTGCATGTGGATTCTATATAGAGCTTGTGTGTTCATGTTTGTTTCATGTCTTGAGGATACCATGCGATCAAGCTGTTGGGGTATCTGAGCAGGACTGTAATGTACTTAATGATAATGATATGTTAATAGAAAAAAATGAAAATGAAATATTTTTCAAAACCACTATCTTCTGCTATGATTACTCGACACTTGACTTGAAAGGCCATTGTCATGTGACACGGCATATACAGGACGGCCTCGCCGAGAAACGGAGTTCGGCACCCGCAGCGTCATCCGTGGGGTTGCTGACGCGTCCTTCGTTGGCGGGCGGATTGATAATCTGTCGCGATCTGCAAAGCCGAATCTCGTTGGGATTCTGCTTGTCGTTCTTTTTTTACCTCTATTTAAATTTCCTCTCACTTTTATTGCTCATCATGGCGTTCGTTATTCGTTCCATATAGATTTCTTTTGTGTAGCGCTTTTTTTTTTCCCGGCTGTCTGTCCTGCGATACCCTCCCTTTCCTTCCTTCCTTAGAACTTGGATACCAGATCTCGTCAGATTTGCGCGCAGTTGCGAGATAAATTTATAATTATAGAACGATACACAATACAATCAACTACCTGGTTCCATTCACGCATACTCCGTTCACATACGCACAAGTTAATTACGACGCTTACTGTCCGATTATCATCGAGGAGTCGTTTCGACCGAGAAAATCGGGGAATAGAGAAATAGACTCAACGCGCATATTGCTGACGGAGATGCTTGCTGTCCCGGCAAGACGGCCGGCATCCTCGATTTCGCTGAGATACCGAGTACACCGAACCGTGCAGCGACGAAGTAAGTCGACAGAAGCTCACACCAAAGCAGACTCAGGAGGTCTCTCAGAGAAACCTGCAGCAGGCGATCACAACGGCCCAGATGTTTCCTCGACCCCGCCGCCGCCGCCGCCGCCGCCGCCGCCTGCTGGTTCTGTCGCGTCCCCGGCCGGAGCAGCCGGTGCGCCCCTGACGACGAATCGATCCGTGTGGGAAATG
>NW_013563088.1:0-8287 GCF_000968595.1 Rasamsonia emersonii CBS 393.64
CGCAGACAACTTTGGCAGTTGATATCACACCCATTTGAAAGCCAGTCTCATCCATATTATAGATATCTTGCTCAAGGATCCCATACTTCTGAATAGCATCATGAACCGTGTAAACCAGCCCTTAATAAGCTCTGGATCTTCGCATTTAGCTCGCTGATAATCGTACTTTCGGCTGTATTTAGAGCAAAGTTCTTTATGGCGCTTGATAAACCGGTTTACCCAGTTCTCCCCAATAGAAGCTTCTTGAGGTGAAGATAACCGCGCAGAAAGCAACAATTGCGCTAGATAGCGTACTGTTGATATTCGTGGAGGTAAACCACGTCGGTCCATATCAAGAATCCATGCTGAAAGTGTAGATTCTTCAGTATCTGTCAATTTGCGACAATTTGCAGTTGAATCTTTGCGAGCAGTAGTCCCATTAACGCGTGTCATAAAGGTCCTTGGAGGCACGTCAAAAGCTTTGGCAGCTGCAGTTTTTGATGGAAAAAGACCTTTCTTATAGGCTTCAAGTGCTAATTGCATACGCCCTTCTTTTGATATATCAGCCATGACGCGGTGCGTTGGTAAATCGCGATAAATCCGATGATAGGGGGTGGCCGAGGTGGTGGCCGCGCAGCTCGGTGGTCCGCGCAGCTCGGTGGTGGATTACGTTAATATTAATGGGAAATATTTAACGTGGACTTTCTTTCTTGTTTTATTTTCAAACACTAGTTAAGAAGAAACTGTAACCCTTACGCCAACATACATACATACCCTGCATTCACATTGCCCATACTAATCACGACCCTGATATGACAGATAGCCCAAGGAATAGAAAGCATCGAAACCCACGAGCACCACAAAAGAAAGAGGTAAAAAAAGAGATTATTTTGTCTAAAGTAATCTACATGTCCATATTTTCGTCATCATCACCAATCTCAATAAATACCAGACGTGTTCCATTGCCAGTGACTTGCCAGACCTGAAGAGGCTTGTTAGCACATGAAACAGCATTTGGGTAATGATACCTACATTCAATCCGGCATACTCGTCGATCGTCTGCGTCAGTTGGTCTTCCGTGAAGCCCTTGGCCAGTACTCTCTCGCGGATCTTCCTCATGCTGAGCTCTCCATCCGCGCCATCACCCACGGCTGCCGCTCCGCTCTCCCGCATACCGCGGATCAAGTTGTAAATCTTGCTGCTGGGACTCTGGTCCGTGCCAGCCTCACCATCGTTGTAGAGAGATGCCTTGCTGACCTCTACCAGCCGCAGAGCCTCATCCACATCCTCCGTAACGACCTCATTGCTGAATCGGAGACGTGCCAGAGCCTGAGACAGACGGATGATACCCAGCAGCGTACGAGGTGTGACGTGAGAGAACTGTCTCTTGCTTCCTTCGTCGCGCTTCCCCTGGCGCCGCATGCGTACATACGCGCCAACCATGTAGTCAGATATATGTTTAGGGACCACAGGGCGATATGTCCGAGCACGGGCGACATATTGGCGGACTTCGTGAGGACTGAAAACCACGGCAGTATCGCCAGTATCCGGGTGCTTGTTATGCATGTGGACGTACGTGACGTGGTTAGCCAGTTCCTCGTCCGCGTCCCGAGACGGCGTGTCGAGCATAAGGAAAAGGATATCGAAACGGGACAGCAGGGCGGCTGGAAGGTTGATGTTTTCCACAGGGGAGACCCGAGGGTTGTACCGGCCATATAGAGGGTTGGCAGCAGCCAATATAGAGGTTCTGGCATTGAGAGTCGTGGTGATGCCTGCCTTCGAGATGGATATCGTCTGCTGCTCCATGACTTCATGGATCGCCGTTCTGTCCGCATCATCCATCTTGTCAAACTCGTCAATGCAGCAGATACCGTTATCTGCAAGAACGAGAGCACCTCCTTCCAATACCATCTCGTCCGTGACAGGGTCTCTCATGACTGCAGCTGTGAGACCAACGCCGCTGCTTCCACGACCGCTCGTGTAGACACCACGGGGTGCTACTTTGCAGATGTATCTCAGTAGTTGGGATTTGGCAACACCAGGATCACCCATCAGGCAAATGTTGATATCTCCGCGGATGTGCATGCCGTCTCCCATCTCCTTGGTCACTCCTCCGATCAACAGCAGAAGAAGAGCCTTTTTCACGTCAAGATGACCATAAATCTCAGGAGCGATAGACCTAGCCAAATACTCATACATGTTGCCCGAGTTCCTGTACTGCTCAATCCGACGCAGCGTTCGGCTGTCCATTGCCATGTCATCGTAGGCCTTCTTGTGTTTAGTGATGTATTGGGCTTCCAAGTACGTGTCGGTCAGCAGACCCGCACGAATTGCTTTGAAACCCGTGTATGGGGTCGGAAGGAAAATGCCGGCGATATCGACAATATCACCGGGATTCAGCTGCCGCGTCAGACTTCCATTGCAGTGGACGGTGAGAGTTCGCGGAATGTGGCCCACAGGGACTTGATCTGCCATTTCCTGGATCTTCACCTCCTGGAATGGAACAAATTTAGACGCCCGAGTAGAAAGGAACAATTGTCCCTTGGTGTTGTTTGCTTTACACTCCGGAGAAGGGCATTCCGTCATAGGAAGGAACTGCTTGGTGGTGATAGGCTGGAAGATTTCACTTCCACATCGATCGCAGGTATATGCGTTGATCTTCACAGCGGGCTTTACGTCTGATACACGGGTAACGATACCTCTCACTGTTATGAGGCTACCGAGATGTTCTCCTCGCACCTGACGGACAGCAAGGGCCTTCGAGTCCCGTTCACTGCTGGATCCGGACGGGGTCAGGGGTTTGAAGGTGAGAGTGTATCTTCGAGTCAGTTCCGGCGGGAACATCGCAGGGGGCATCGAAGCATCCATGTCGGCTTCTGCAGCCATCGCCATGGTCTCATTGCGCTTCTCACGCTGAGACATGATAATATCCAACACATCATCCTTGAAGCTGTGCGAGGTCAGCAACGCATCCCCAACCCACGAGTCAAGACCTCACTCACGATATCTCCTTCGTCTCCTTGGGCATGACGGCATCCACGGCCTCCGAAAAGACATCAATGTAGCGCTTCGTGTTCTTCTGGATTGACTCCACTAGTTTGAGGTCTGTATCATCGGGGAGCGATTTTTCGAACTGCGCCAGAAGAAAATTAGACACCAAAGCTCTTCAGCTGACATACACGGTGCCAACTCACCGTCTGGAGATCATCCAGCTCGATCAAGATATTTGAACGTTCCCGATCCGCAACTTCTTGCAGCATCTGCATGTATTTGTGTTTCGGTTCGCGGCGTCTCCGGGCCGTCCTTCCTGACCTCTGCGCGCCCTCCTCATCCTCCGCATCGTCCATGAAATCATATTCATCGCTCGTGCGATCGCCGTCGATGTGCAGATCTTCAATTGCTTCTGTCGCAGCCGCCTCGGATGCCGATTCGAAGGACTTGAAGTGCTGGAGGAAATCCTTGAAAGCCTCCTTCTGCGCCTCGTAGTCGACCGGCGCGGGGTATTGGAGGAGAGCCATGATGGCGCCGGAGATGAAGGAAGAGACGTCTAAAAGTGTGCGCCAATATGTTGGAAAATGCGAGTGTCAAAGTGGAGGGTTATATGACCGGCCTGGACGAGAACCGCGCCGTGCAGCAGAAATCGGAGGTTGGCAGATGCCGCTGCACGGACTTGGCTGCAGCTTTGACGCGTCGCGACACGTCGCACGCGTCGAGCATTCCTTAATTGGCGCCAGTCCAGAACGGGACTAGCGGCAGAGCACGTGCGGCGGAACGGAATATGCCTCGGTCCGACGAGCTTCGGCGGGCGCCGCGCTAGCCAGGAACAGCAAGCCGCGGAGTAGATGTGGGCGTGCAATACCGGGGAACATGCGGAGTTCGGAGCTGCAGGTCATCAGACGACCATCTCTTCAGCTCTTCTGCGCGCTATCGCGATAGCTCTGAGCCGGTCATTCGAATGTGTCTGCAGCAGGAGACTGTCTACTCTCTTCTGTGATGGCTCCCAGCAGGAAACCCTCCACAACCGCCGAGGTTGCCTTGGTGCCACTCAAGAACTGTCTGGTCAATCTGCCTCCCTCGCTCGTCTCTGTGCTGGTCAATGCAAATGCGGTACGTTCGGAGACAATTTTCGCTACATACTTCGGCTGACATTTGCCTTAGACTGCGCAGAATGTTATTGTCGAGCTGCAGTACCGTTCGTCCGTCAGCTGGCCGGGCTCTCAGTCCAATGGCCCCACTCAACGATCATCGTACCTGGGGTGGACAGGAATGCCCAGCAAGCGCAAGCTGGCATCGGTGGTCAGCAAAGACGGAATCAGTGGAGGTTCCTCTGCCAGGGAACATGAAGTGGCGGTTGTTGAGATCGATTCCTCGTTCGGAAGGGTGCTCGGGTTGACAGAGGGGCAAAAGGTAAGAGACATCGAAGACGGCCGCTTCGCATGAATTTGCAATTTCTGACAACATACAGGTTGGATTGTTTTTGCATCTTGACCCTCCGGTAGCCCACACTATCAACATTGAGCCGTTGACTCCTGCAGACTGGGAGAGTATGAAATAAAGTCTGGACAAGGAGAATTTGAACAGTGGCTAATATTGTATTAGTTATTGAGCTCCATGCGACCTTCCTTGAACTGAACCTCCTCTCTCAGATCCGCGCTTTGCCAAATCCTGGCTACAACGGTTCACCTCTAGGCCAGGCAGAGCACATACATCCACTCACGTTACACCTCTCTCCCACATCGACAGCCAATATCGTTATCACCTCCCTCACTCCCGCGCCACCAGCCGCATCCGCCTTCGCCAAGATCGCGCCGGACGCAGAAGTGATTGTTGCGCCAAAAGTTCGCCCAAAATCGGCAAAAGCAAACCGAGGAGAGAGTCGAAGTACAACGAGCACCAGCCGCAAAAGTGTCGGGGGGAGAAGTACAACCAGCACAGTGCGACCAAAGAGTAGTCGCTCAGAGTCGTTTGAACGCGGAGCGGTCTATCTCAGGGGCGTGGACCGCCAATTTGTCGATGAGTGGTTCGACGAGGGCTCAGACGACCACGTCAATGATGGCTTGCGGGTTTGGATTGACCGGGACGTCCTTGCGAGTAATGAGCTTCGCGGAAGCGAGTGGGTTGCTATTTCAATCGTCCAACCAGCGGGTTTGCAAGCTCCTGTTGATCCTCAACAACAACAGCAGCAAAGAGAGCAAGATTCCAGCGAATCTGGCAAACCGGCGACCAAACTCGTTGCCAAGGTCATACCCTGGGATGACGCCCCTGACAGCCGACATGTCGCCATCTCATCTCTTTTGTGCACTGCTTTAAACTCGCCAAGCATGGTGGGTGGTATTGTGCGGGTTGAGGCAGCACCTTCCCAGCTGGCTCGATCTGCTGTCAAGTCCCTCAAGATATATCCGTTCGCATCAGATGCGTCGAAGAAGAAAGATGGGTTGAAATTCGGAGGCGACACTTCTGCTTCGCGAAATGCTTTGGCAGAGCGTATCAAGATCACTTATGGAAGCCCTGGCTCGGATGTCGGGCTTATGTCAGGCCCTATCACAGATGGGATGATCCTCCCAAAGACCGATAGTCAGATTTCCACGACCGCCTTTGAGGGTGGTATTGTTCGCTTTGATCCGCCCCTGAAGAGCTCAGACCATGAAACGACATTTGGATGGTTCCTAGGGTCGGAGAGCAAGTTCAACATCGACGTACAACCCGAAATACCGAGGCCGACTGATCCGACACTGTCGGCGATTGCAGGAGAAGAACAAATACCCGTCTCCGCGCCGGAGATGGTAGGCATCGACTCGCTTATCACTCAGAGTCTTACGAATCTGACCCGGTCATCCTCCATTCTCTTGACAGGTGGCCTGGGATCCGGTAAGACGACGCTCTGCCATCTGTTAGGGAGTCGGTTGCGGGAAGAGTATCTGTTCCACGTTTCTTATTTCTCCTGTCGCAAACTAGTCACGGATGAGACAAGGGTGTCTACTATCAAGGAGACTCTTAATAGGCTCTTCATGTCTGCTTCGTGGTGCGCACGTCTTGGCGGCCGGTCCGTTGTGATACTTGACGACCTCGACAAGCTGTGCCCTGTCGAGACTGAGCTTCAGGTGGGGGGAGAAAACGGAAGAAGCCGTCAGGTCAGCGAGATTGTGTGTTCCATAGTCCGGGAGCACTGCACTATGTCGTCGTCTGTGGTGCTGCTGGCCACGGCGCAATCCAAGGATTCCTTGAACAATATTATCGTCGGTGGTCATGTTGTACGAGAAATTTTGAATCTGAATGCTCCTGACAAGGAAGGCCGAAGGAAGGTCCTCGAAAAACTGACCAGCCAGGACAAAGCCATGAGCACACTCAACGGCCATGTTCGGAGCCAGAGCACGTCAACGCAAGACTCCTGGCTAGACCCTTCGAATCCTGGGAGCCGTCCCAGTTCCTCTGGGGCCGATGGGTTTGTCTTGGCACGAGATGTGGATTTTCTCGACTTGGCTGGAAAGACGGATGGGTATATGCCCGGAGATCTGGTGCAGTTGGTTGCCCGTGCTAGGAATGAAGCGTTGATCCGGTCTGTTCAGGACACAGCGAACTCAACGACAGTCACGCTGAAGAGCGAGGACTTTGAGCGTGCTCTGAAGGGCTTCACTCCAGCATCACTTCGTAATGTCACCCTCACTTCTTCATCGACTACCTTCGCTTCCATCGGCGGCCTCCATAGCACCCGGCAGACGCTTCTGGAAACGTTGATGTATCCGACGAAGTATGCGCCGATATTTGCCCAGTGTCCTCTCCGGCTACGGTCGGGTTTGCTGTTGTATGGCTTTCCCGGCTGTGGCAAGACATTACTTGCCAGTGCGGTAGCGGGCGAGTGCGGGTTGAACTTCATCAGCGTCAAAGGCCCCGAGATCCTGAACAAATACATCGGAGCGAGTGAGAAGAGCGTGCGAGACCTCTTCGAGCGGGCCCAGGCTGCCAAACCGTGCATCTTATTTTTCGACGAGTTCGACAGTATCGCACCCAAACGTGGACATGACTCGACGGGAGTCACGGACCGCGTGGTGAACCAGCTGCTGACGCAGATGGACGGCGCAGAAGGCCTGTCCGGTGTGTACGTTCTGGCAGCCACGTCTCGACCGGACCTGATCGACCCTGCGTTGCTGCGACCAGGCCGTCTGGACAAGTCGCTGCTCTGTGACATGCCGTCGCATTCTGACCGCATTGACATTATCCGGGCTGTTAGCAAGAAGCTCAAACTGAGTGACGAGGTGCAGTCTCGCATTGGCGAGATCGCCTCTCGGACGGAGGGGTATTCGGGAGCTGATATTCAGGCGGTCGTCTACAATGCGCATCTCGAAGCAATCCACGACCTGCTGGGTGACCGCTCGTCAGAGCCTACGGGGCCGAAGAAAGCTGCATCAGGCAGTGGTTCCAAATCTACTGGAAGCGACCCATCCAGCAAATCGTTCATCCAATTCCTGTACTCTGAAGAGGAATCCAATGCTGCGTCTGCGAACCACCACCCTACGAAGCCCGCGCTGACGCCACCGGCCGTCGTGGCCGCCAAACTCGAAGCCTTGAAACAGGCTCGCCGACGGCAACGGCAGCTTGAACACGGAACTGCCGACGCCTCTGGTGCTGAGGCCGGCGGAGGAACAGCAATCACCAACGGCGCGGCAGCCGAGAACCGCGACTCTCGCGAAGAGGTCGTGATCGAGTGGGAGCATATCGAGCGCTCGCTGGCGACGACACGCTGCTCGCTCAGCGAGCGCGAGCGGAAGCGTCTAGAAGCCATCTACCGAGAATTCGTCGTGGGCCGGAACGGCGAGATGCCGACTGGCGAGGGGGCGCGCGAGATTGGGGGACGGACGAGTCTGATGTGATGAATATTCTTCATTTCATTTCACTTCATTTCATCTCATTCTGCCTAGAAGAGTTTTTGTGGATGAATATACCCATCAGTCAGGTAGTCAGTCAGTCAGTCGGTCAATCAGTCGACGGCTTGCTTGTACTCATTGCCGTGTATATACCTATATACCTATCCATATATATAGAAGCGATGAAATGAAAATGAGGCAATCTCACTGAATATCTTCACCACCACCACTTCCTCCTTCTTCATCTCTCTGTGCTTGTTGGAACTTAGTATATGAGCATTATGTAGATTGATCACTTTGCCATAGCATTCTTATCCAAGTATGTATATCAAGATTATAATAACTACATACAACCAATCCAACCTAACTCAGCTCATTGGGCTATACATAAGATCCCAATCAGAGTGTCATGATCCATCATTATATATATGTATATGCGAATAAAT
>NW_013562515.1:0-5069 GCF_000968595.1 Rasamsonia emersonii CBS 393.64
CTTGTAAGAGAAATATAAGGTTAATATTATATTATATATATTGCTTTTTAGATACCTATTTTTAATTTTACATAAAAATTACACTGTATTTTATATTATTCCAGTAAATAATAGAGTAGACTACTTCTGATTAATGCTGTATGCTGTAAATACTATAATTATAGTATATAAAATATCTCTTTAATATCTTTAAAGCTTGTTGAGATATGAGCGTACAAAAAAACGCATTTTGTATGGTATTCTAGTGATCGGAGCAACCGGGTGATCGAAACAGCCGGGAAATACGTTATTAAAGAGGAAGATTATTTAGATAATAAGACCTATAAAATGTAAGGCCTAAATAGTTATATAACTCTTATTAAATAAAGACTTGATAAAGAAATCTTAAGGTTTAAGGCTATATAAAATAATAAGAGGCTTTAAATAAAAGGAGGGAATCAACTATAATAAGATATTTATATTAATTATTAAGCTAATAAGCTATAAGGCTCTGTTCACTATTATAGCTATATTAGATTAGGAGATTAAGTAAATAGATATTAAAATAGCCTTCCTTTATTACTAGTACTATTAATAATGTCTATGTTAAACAGCCAATAGGACTAGATAATGATGAGGGCTCTGGAGGATGAGAAACAGCTTGATTCCTATAATCAGGCCTGTAGCCTACAACCTACATATAGGCACCTATAAGGGCAGTAAGGCCTAAGTAAGCTGAGACATATATCTACTAGATGTCTAGGGCATCTATTATACCCCTATTAATAAGCCTTTAATACCTTTTAAACTTCCTAAATAGGTAATTTTCTATTATATAAAGCCTTAATAAGAGATACTGTCCTTAATACCTTTTATATCCTATTCTATAATCTGATCTCCCTTATATACTATAAGCCCTAATAGTTTATAAAAATAGTTATATTTTATTTACTCTAATAGCTTTATAAGCCTATTTATTAGGTTAATCTTACTATTAATCTACTTTAGTTTAATTAGGCCTTTCTTAATAATATTATAGATAGAGCAGTTATTAATCTACTTTATTATAGGTAAGTATCTAGACTTATTAATAATATTTAGTATTTATATTATTAATATAGACTATTATAGGGCTATTCTTTTTAAGCCTAAGTATAACTATAAGCTTATAAAGCTAGATGGCTTCTTTTATAACTATAATAAATATATAGAATTCTATAATATACTAGATATTATTATAAAGGTCTATTTTTTTAAAGCCCATTAATAGGTACTCTAATAAACTTAATAATATATACTTTAATTAATTTACTATTATTATTATATTATTATAATAAGTCAATATAGACTATAATGCCTTTATATAGTTTAGAGTTAAATACAATACTAAGATTATAATTTTTTTAAATGTAATAAGCTTTTATAGGCGTATAAATTAATTATATTTGGTTTTATAGATTACTTTTATAAGTAAGAGATAGTATAGGTAATATTAGGGTATATCTTTATTACTAACAAATTAAATTATCTTATAATATATATATTATATATTATTAAAAAATAGTTTACTTTCTTTATAGATCTTTAGATACTTAAGATTTATAAGGATCTTCTTTAACTAATAATTAGTTATTCCTATTTCTAAACCTATAAAAGGATAATAGTCATATTATAGTCCTAAATAATATAATAGCCTAAAAATTTACTTAATTTACCTAATTCTTTTAATAGATATTACTTATATAACTCCTTTTTAATTTTATTAACCTCCCTTTTTATAGGGGCTACAATAATTATATTATCTATATAAATAATTATAATTTATCTAATTATTATATATAAATATAAAGATCCTCTAATAACAATGTAAAGCTAAATAAATATAACTTTATATTAAGAGTCTTATTTTGTAGGACTAGATTATATAATTCTATTCTTCCCTAGGATTTACACCTTATAAATATAACTATAGTCCCCCTTATAACTAATAAAGTATCTAATAAATATTCTTAGGCCTATCTTCTTAGCCTATACTCTATCCTCTTTAGGAATATATTTATAGTAATATATTCCCTATATCTATATATAGTATATTATTATCTCTATATTTATTTATAATACCTAAATCCTTTTAGTATACCTATAAAAGTAATTTGCTTTCTCTAAGATTTATAATTTAATTAATTATATAAGTAGCTATATTAATTATATATAGCTAAAGCTATAGTAGTAAGCCTAAGTTAATAATTATTATATAAATAGTTTAGTTCAAATAACATATATTATTCTATGATACTATTATAATTAAAGGTTTATAGTAGAGTTAATTTAAAAGATAATTCTTTTTAGTTCTCCTTAAAGATCCTGCCCCCCTAACCTGTCCACCCCCAGATCTGTCTACTACCAAAAAATTAATCCAAATAATATTTTTGAAGCTATTTATAATATTCCCTAATAAGCCTACTATTTAAATAGGAAAGATTATAATCTAACCTCTAATATAGTATCTGAGAGTTTTTTAGCTTCTTTTTTAAGCTCTTAGGCCTTAATATATACCTCTAAAGCTATAGTATTATTAAGAGCCTTCTTAATATTCTTAATATTTATAAACTAAATATTTAGATCTAAAACTATCTTTTTTAGGCTTTTTGACTCTTATATACCTATAATTACGAATTTCACTTAAAAATTATAGTTCTTTTAGTACTTCTTATATATTAGATTTCCTAATTACTTTGCCTATTTTTATAAGAACTATATATAGTAATCTATTAAGCTTTTGCTTACTATAAAGGAGCTATATTACTTATATATACTACTTATTCTATAGAGTCCTGAGGATATTTAGATCTAATTTAGTATATTTTAGGCTTTATAGAGTTATAGGCCTTAGAGAAAATGACTAAATTTATAGAATTAAGTATTTTTAACTAATTATATAATATAATACCTCCTGCTTTTTATCTGCTTTTTAGTATAGATAGTATTATAGAGATCTCTTATATAAAAATATAGTATTATATAAAGTATTTTTTCTTAATTAGAGTAGTATTTAATATTTTTATTAATAAAAAAATACTTAAATCTAGAGGCTATAGTATATAACTTATATTAGTAGTAAAAATAGAAGCTATATCTTATTTATATAGTAAATATATAGAAATTTAATAGTTATATAACTACTATAGCTATCTAGAATTAATAATTAATATCTACTATCTTTTACCCTTATTTCTAATAAAAAACCATATAAAGCTATCTAGATATAATATTATTAGAAGTCTATATATTTTCTAATATTATATAATACTACTAATCTAGGATTTAAGCTATAGGAAACTATAAGGTTTATAGATTTCTCCCTTTAAAGATAATTATAGGCTTGATTTTTATACTAATAGTATTAATAGCCTTAATAATAGTAACCTACTTATTATTTTCTAGAGCCTAGAGATAAATATATTTCTTTCTAGCCTCTATAAGAACCTAGGCATTTATATAGATTTAAATATAGTCTATTCTTATCTATATTTTATATATTTTTTAGGTAGGATTATATGTTATAATAGAATAGCTTGAAGCTAATTATAGAATTATTATATTGTATTATGCTATAAATTCTAGATCCTTTTTATATTAATCTATTACCCTATATAAAAAGAAATATAGATTCTACTTTAAGAAGCCTAAAGTCTATCCTTTTCCTAGTAGTATAGTATTATTATTTATTTTAAGGATTTAAGATACTATTTCTTATATATAATATATATAAGAGGGAATCCTTAAGAATCCTACTTAATTATCTAATTAACTAGGATTTCCTCTTATATAGGAGTTAATTACTAATACTATTTATAACTAGTATACTTTAAAGTAATATTAGCCTTCTAATTATATAGTATTATCTTTAGGATGCCATACGCTATAGTATAGTAGCAGCTTAGAGTAAATTAATTTTACTATATTTATAATTAGTAAGAGCTATTTATATAGCTTTTTTATAAGAATCTATTTTGAATAAGATTTGGTGATTTTATAGGTAGTTTATTATTAAGCAACATATATTAATGTGGTAGACAGATTCAGGGGTGGACAGGTTAGGGGGGCGGGATCTTAAGTAATAAAGTTATTAAATTCTCTTTTACTATTAAAGTAAAAATATATCAAATAATAGCCTATAATATTATAGAACCTATAAAAAAATAATCAGCCTTTATAATATATTATCCTTATTCTTCAAGAATTCTACTTTAGGGATATAATATTTATTATTAATAATTATAAGATAATATCTAAATCCCTTATAACTCAATAACTCGACTAGTCATATATTAATATAAAATAAATCTCTAATATTCTTTAAGCTAAAGTAGTATGAAAAATAAGATATTATATCTTAAGTAATATAGTATATTTTATAGTAAAAATTAAGGTCTATAAAGGTATTATTGGCTACTTTTTATAGTTAGTTACTTAAAGGTTTAGTTAACTATAGTAAGCTAAATAGTAATATGGTAATAATATATTACTTTATTATATTATTTATATCTTTATATCTTATAAAAGTAGCCTATAAATAGCTATAGCCTATTTCGTTTAGTCTTAAATAAAAAATAGGGAATAAAAAGATTATATTTAATATTATTATGCTACTATACTAATTAAGTAAAGGAGAAAATAATATCTAATTATTTAAGACTATAATTTATAATGTAATCGGACACCGAGCTGCCACCCCAACCACGGCTGAAAGTGCCTAACAATGCCTGCAGATGAAGCTTTTTCGCGTAACAAAATTCAATATATTTGACTATATAAATAAGGAGGGACTATTTACTAGGGCATTTAAGCCGATTATGGCCTTCTTGATTGCAATTACTGTATCTTGGTGGCCTCTGAGGTCATTGAGATGATTCCTGCAGCTGCTCAACCTCTTAAGCTTTTTGCTGCCCTTCAGTACCTATCAAGCTTCCACCTGCTTGAATAAAGTATCTAGGTGCTTCTTGCTTCTATTTTCAATATTGATTTTCTGTATAAAGCTGATGAATCTCTTGCTTGTAATAGGATAGCATTCTGCATGGTGATTTCTG
>NW_013563087.1:0-8940 GCF_000968595.1 Rasamsonia emersonii CBS 393.64
TACCGGGCTGTGTGCATTGAAATCCCCCAGTAGTAGGCACCTTCCCTCAATAATCTGGTCCCAATTGGCATCTTCCATGGCACGTCTGCGCCTGGGGTTTTCCCCCTGCCAGCAGTGTTCAACGCCAAGCCAGTTATCATAGCAATTCACTACCCGGGTCCTCCGAATCCTTTCCCGGGCCCTACCTAGCTCCCAGACATCTAATGCCATTAGATATGGGTGATCTAGGAGGTCAGTACGGGCCTCTATGGCCAGCTTATTAAGTAGGTCCCTACGGACAGCAATAACCACCCGTGAGTCCCTGTGCTCCCCTTTCTCAGGCCAGTATAGTAGATATCCCCCATGCCGAAAATCCCTCTCGACATAGGGTTCCTGCAGGCAAGCTAGGCCCACCCCTAATATCAGCCGCGTAGCTACTGAACGGCAGGGCACAGAGACCGCCAATGTTGTAGATGGCGTTGAACAGGCCGAGTCGCGAGCCGGTCGGGTGATTATTATCTAGAGAAGAGCCAGATTAGCTTATGGTCTGTCCCTTTCATGGCTGGGCGGTTGGGTGCTAACATTCCTGCCACGGCTGTAACGTCTGCAGTCCATTAAGCAAACTCCTATCGTAGCCATTCACCGTCGCCCCTAGGAACAGGATGGGCATCATCAGGTAGAGTTTCCGCAGGCCCGGGTGTTTGTACCATGTTACTCGCGGGACGTCGAGTTGGAGTGGTTCCTCTGTTTTTGCCTGCTCGTCGTGCTCGCTGAAGGGTTTCTCGTCTGCCATGGTGATGGACAAGGACAATAGTCATCTGCAGAGGAATTAGTCAGTCAATCGAGGAAGTACCGTCATTCAGGATGACTGCCATTTTATAATAATCCTGAAAAGGAAATTCTAGGCCGTCTTCCCCATCATGTAGTTAGTCTGTACATGTGCATTGACAGGTCAGTCAGTAAATAGCCTAAAATCATTTTCGAAAAATCCCCGCATTTTCAATCTCATTATTATCTTTAGTTAGGAAGGGCTGAAGTACTCCGGAATAAACAGCGGTATCATGCGTGATGCTCTGGAAGAAGACAACCATAGACCGTCCGTCTTGGCGAAGCCCTAAAATCTTGAAATCGGAAAATGGAGGATTTCCCGGGGAGAAAAAGTCGACCACGGGACCGCCGATCAACCCTAACCGGTATGTAGAATCCGGGGTAATGCTCGGTCGAATCGAGTTTCGTTTCTCGGGGAGGGAAGTGCAGGCACGATGGATGAGGGGTATGTGGAGTATAAGCTGCCGTTTGTTGACGTGATGCACGATGGTATATCGAAGTGGGTGAGAAGGGGACTAGGTAAAAATTAAATGTACTGATTGTCAGTCAAAAAAATAGTAGAACGACGTACAAGACAATAATATGAGGTGGATTTCATTTTTCTTGATCGCTCAAGATGCGCAAACATGCCTGTTTTGATGACAAAGAGAGAAAACATTAGCGACAGGCCAAGTAAGAATAAGACGCTGTTCAGAATCGTGTCATCCACCCTTCTTCAAACCAGGTTGGGGGATCGTGTGGACTGAAACAGAGTTGGCTTTCAAATCAGGACCAAATGCAGTTGATCATGCTGAATTGGTTGTTTGTGTTGTTTGGATAGACAGGGTATATAACCTAAGACCTGCTGCTAGCAACGCGCGGATTTCCAAAAAAGGAAATAACAACAACACGCTTTGCGCCAGCGTGATATAAAAAAGCTCACACAAGGGGTCCTCCCTCCCGGGACCCGCAGGTGCTACGAAAACCCCCACCTTGCTTTTGGCGGGCAGGGGTTTTACTAGACCCGTTTTTTTTTTCTTTTTGTGTAAATTTGGGTCAGAGACCAGAGGGAGATTCGAACCCAGGCCGTTCATCTGGATGTTAGTAGGTATAAGAGACTTAGGCTACTTAACCACTGCACCATCGCAGCCCGGGTTCGTTACTGGGTCTCTTTGTTTATGAGTGATATGGGCCCTGGATGGTAGGTTTCTAGGTTGTTATTGGTTGGTTGACTGTCTTTGCTTGGGAGATATCCGGAATTTACCGTCAGGTTGCGGCGGCTTGTTTTTGCGATGACACTGTGTGGTGACTTCTCCTTAGCTACTCTTCGAGAGTGACTTGTTATGTCTAATGAACTTGCTTCTAAAGGATACGTACGTACGAGCGTCCACTATGGAGTATTCCCCGACGCCTTTCTATCCCCCTCCACATGCATCACCATCGACTCCTTCTCTCTCTCCTTCTCCTTAAACGCTCCCATATTGACCTGCACGTCACGCACCGCCTCATCCTGGATCTTGGTATGATACGTCGGGAAGTCCTTGACCGACACGCGATTCTCGAACAACTCGTCTAGCTCCTCCAGCGATCGGCCCTTCATCTCCGGGATACAGAGGTAGAAAAAGATGGCGCAGATGAAGTTGGATCCCGCCCAGATGTATCCGTATCGTGGGCCCTGGGTTTGTTATATCAGTGAATGATGATGGCGACACAGAGAGGAAGCAGGCAGACAGACTCACCCAGTTCAGGCTCGTCGGATTGATAAAGTACGGCGTGCAGAAACTCGTCAGCCACGCCAGAACATAGCCGATTGACGTGGCCGATCCCACCGTCCACGCACGCAGGCGAGAGCTCACCAGCTCAGTGGCGACAGGATAACTGGCGGCGCCAACACAGCCATTGTAGAAGAACTGGTAGATGGCAACAAACGCAACGATCGCCTTTCCGGCGATCCTCGTGTCCGCATGCACGCTGTCCGCGATTCCCATACCCAGGTAGCACAGGCCGCAGGCGATGGAGCCGAAGATCAGAATGAATCTGCGGCCCACGAGATGGCGGATCGCATACATCCCGCAATTGACGCCGATGAAGCCGAGACACGTGTTCATGATCGAGTATTGGAACGGCTTGTCGATGCCCGCGATTTCGAAGAAATACGTCGTGTAGGCGATGACGAACCAGGATCCCGAACCGGCTTGAGTGCCGATGACGCCGTAGCAGAGGAGGGTGCGGCGGAGGTCGGCTCCTAATCCGCCTTGAGTGATGTCTCTCCAAAAGAACAGGATGATGATGATAATAATGAATAAAACAAGCCTACTCACCCCGAAACATATCACGCACACTGACCGATTTGGCAACCTTCTTCTCTTCCTCCACTCCCCGAGCCATCTCCGCCCATTCCAGTTCGAGGAATTCCGGTTCCAAAGAGTCCGCGCGCAGGGTTTCAAGCGATCTGCGAGCCTCCTGCTCCCGATTGCGATGCAGCAGCCAGCGAGGAGATTCAGGAACAAAGAACAGCCCAATCGCCAAGAGAGTCGGGACAATGTACAGAGAGGCAATGGGGATGCGGTACGAATTCTTGTTCAGCAACCTCTGCGTGTAGTTATCGACGATCGTGCCCCAGATGGCGCCGATGTTGACCCAGTACGCGAACAGCGCGACCATGACGCCGCGGAGATGCGCGGGCGCGATCTCGCTTGTGTAGACGTTGGAGAAGGTGACAAGGAAGCCGTTGGAGAAGCCGAGCAGCAGACGGCCAAAGTACAGCACGCCCTTGTCCGTTGTCGCGATCTGGATCGCCAGCGCGACGAAGTTGAGGATACACGCTGCCCAGAGGGCGTGTCGTCGGCCGAGGAACGAGCCGAACACGCCGGCTACCAGAGACGAGATGAAGGCGCCCAGCGTCAGGAGGGAGGTGATGAGTTGTTGCACTGTGCTCTAGAGCTAGTTCAGTTGGTCAAGACGTCTAGACAGTCAGTCGACTGCGATCGTCGAGAAAACTCACATCGATCCCGTACCCCAGCGGACTGCTGGGATCCTCGTAGCCAAACACTTTCAGAAACCCCGGCATGGCCTGCAGAGCACCGACAGCAGCGCTGTCGAAGCCATACTGCATATTCGCCGTCGCGACGATACACGCGATAATCAAGCATTTCCGATTCGCCCACAGAGACGTCTCTGGGATTGTAACAGAAAAGGAGCCGGAGCCGGAGCCGGAGCCAGGGGAGGATGACATGGTGATGCAGCTGCAGTAAACTTTGAGAAAAGAAGTCCTAAACGCAGGACGATTATCAGGACAGACGAGTTATATCCTGTAATCATCCAGAGAGAAACTTCCCCAGATGGAAAGGGGAGGATTCCCCGGATTTCCCCACATCTCTTACTGCCTTGACAGCTGGGGATTCTGCGGAGACCCCACAAGTCCTGACAGCTGTACCCACCGGGTCATCATTTCAGAGATAATCTGACAGTCTGGCATGTGGGTCCCGAATGGAGATTCGTAGACCTGGCGGAATTCGTGCCAAAAGAAGCTTTCGAACAGGTAGACTGCTAGTATGTTCGTCTACGTAGCTGTGTGCGGGGAAGACGAGGTATGGGCTAAGCAAGCTTGAGTCACTCTGCTTGCTCTGTCAGTGACTGGCGGGGCCATGGCCAAGAGTACAGAGCATAACTCCAGGGAAATACGACAGGAGTCAAAGCGCGAGTTTTTGTTTGCCAGAGGCATGGACTCGAGTATATTATTACAGAGAATACTGCATGTGATGGTGCTGGTAATAATAACAACAATTGTCATAAATCAGATTTTTAACATGAAAACGAAATCAAATAATCAACTGGAGAGCATGCCGGTTCAATAAAATCTATCTGCGAAAACAAGGAACTATATATCCCAGCAGAAACACTACTTTATACCAGTGAGCTGGGGACTTTGACTAGGACTTTGGAGAGAAGTGTATCTGTAGTATGAAAAGCAAAAGCAAGATATATCTTGAATAGCAGCGCACTATCGTGGCTATATAGCCCAACAGAATAAACTAATATTCTCCCAATCAAACAGATGTCCCCGCAAAGTTTATCTCATTTAGTCGTCCCACTCTTCCCCATCGCCCCCGTGTTCTGGTTCTTGTTCCTGGTCCCAGAACTCTGGCTGCTCCCACTCTGACCCTTGCTCATCCTCCTCCCCGTCCTCCTCGTCAGAAAACAGTATCTCCGCATTCTTCATATCCGGCGACGTCTCCACAATGGATAGGAAAAAGTCTAGCTTCTGCTTGACTTCTTCCAATGCGTTGCAGATCCGCTGGCGGTTCATCAGCCCGAACGATTCCTCCATCAGCTGCTCGGCCTCCAGGCACAGGAACTGCCAGTCCAGATGCGCGTCCGGACCCACGTCGTCGAGCTCGAAGATTAACCCCTGTCGCAGCCGGCACCGCCAGTACGAATCTGGGATCTGCCACCCTGTCGCTTCCAGCGCGCGCCGGATGTCCCGATGGTGGAGACGGTCTAGCACCAGCGAGAGGATCTCACCTGGCAGGCTGAGGGCAAGCGTAGAGGTCTTCTTCGCCTTCTCCTGAGCCTTCGTCGTCGTGGTCGTGTTCAATGCCTTCATTCCTCTTATCAGAGCATCCATTTCAACCCTATCAGCATATACCTGCCCACTCCGCCGGATCAGATCAAAGGCCTCCTGCACGGCAAGCGGGTCCCGCACCGCGATGAGATTCCGAGTCATCTCGAACTCGGACACGTTGCTTTGCCATATGCGTTCCGTGAGCCAGTCGGTCATCAACCGGCTCTCCTTCAGCAGTTGCTCATCCTCCCACCGCTGCTGGAGGATCCAGACAAGCAATTCCAGGTCTTTCTCTGCATTCTCCCCGATGATCCGTTCCGCCAGGGCCCAGCAGTGCGCGTGGATGGGGAAGCCGTGTGGGTACTTGTCTTGGTACAGATCATCGTAAAATGTGGCTGGGTAGACGCAAATCATTCTGCTGGCTGAGGTATTTGGTTCTTTGTCAATTTTCTCCGTCATTAGCTGGGAAACGTTGACGATGGCCCCGTCTCGATCCCACGGAACGGCGAAGACAGGCTCGTTGCATTGCTCCTCATACATCAGCCGTGCTTCGGATTCGTGGTCCCACAGGTGATATCGGCCGATGCCCGACAGGTGGTACTGCGGTTGCTTGCGGGACTTCTTTTTTGAATTCTTGATTACTTTTCTCGGTATGGTTCGTCAGCGGCCTTTTTCACCGTCTACAGAGAGACTCTCGAAGAAGGCTAATGACAAGGCCACTCACTCACACGATAGAAACACGTCCAGCCCGGGTTAGGTAGCTCTCCAAAACGTCGGCGTGAGGACCCTTCTTCTTCTTCACCGTTACCGTCATCCTCATCATCGTCTTCCTCTGTATCCTGCGGTGGTTGGATCGGGTTGAATACCGTATCCGTGTCCTCATCCTCTTGCGTGATCCACATGCCGCATATACCGCAGTAAGTACCCCGCGTACTGGGTATGAACATCGGTCCGGGGATAGAAAAGTTGCCTTTTGGTGCTGTCCCTGCTACCTCCATTGTGAGCTGTAATTGTGACACTCGATTCTCTTAATACAGTTCTCAGTGAGTGCATCTGTTAGCTAGGGAGGTGTATATACATGAGCAAGCACATTGCTGTAAAGAAAAAAAATTTTTTTTTCTCCAGAATTATGAAAATGGTTCTGTAGTTGTGCCTGATGTCAGCATGATCCCTTGAAATTACTGCAGTCTTGTTGGAACTGTGTAGGGGGTACGGTCAGGCAGGCAGGCAGGCACCAACCGCCGGCAGGTCCTGTCGTCATGACACTGGCTAGGGCTCTGTACTTCATTGCCAGTCGGCGAGTTCTCGGCAATTGATCGTGTTGCGAATCAGTATTGGGTATCAAGGTAGGTTTAATCCTAGGTTAATTCTATTCAGTGTTCCATTTATATGCCAGGTATCAGATCACTCATCACATGATGGTTACAGCTTCACTTGTTCTTCCGCTGTCTGCAGTTTGCGTTCCGGACCTCTTCGACTGCCGTCATTGCACACCATCGGCCCTTTCGTATTTCTTTTGCGCTCCAGGCGCCTTTTCTTCAAAGCAATCGGCAATGTAATAACCAACAACTGGCAGAAACTTAAACCCACTAAAGTTGAGCTTTGTTCAGCTCGTGCATGAGGGTACTCGCTGCGGAGATACTTACTATCCAGCACCTCCTGCGGTAATGAATAGCCCGTCAATCGGCGGATAATAGTCCACGACAAAGTTCCCTTCTGGAGCGTCCGTGTACTAACACAGACGACGCCTCATCCATGGCTTTTCGGCGAACTGGGGCTGCCGAATTCCGTAAATGGCCGGCCCTGATCTCGAAGGACGCGCTTCAACTTCACCAGGAATGGATCCGCCGCAGCTTCGGAGATCAAGACAAAGCCTGAGTTATTGTAGAGGGCCAGAACGGACCGGATCCCCAGCCATGGACGGCTTCCCTCGCCAGTTCGTTGTAGAAGGGATCTAAATAGTCGTAGCGAATGATGCGGGAGATGTCGACACTGCTGCCATCTGGAACAGGCGGCGTCACCCGGTGCAGAACAGTGATGTTCTAGTAGCCTCGCAGGCGCAGCTCCGGGGCGGCCGTAGGCCAAAAACGCCAGAACCGACGACTATGGTGTCTTCGTACGACTGAGGTTTTCTGCCTGTCTTGGACATTTCGAGCCTAAGAAGTCAGTATTAACGTATCAGACAGTGCTCAACCAGGTCGGATCCGGGGCATCCAGACTGCGGTGACCCTCAGGTCAGATAAGTAGCTTATCATCGACACAAGCAAGTCTTTAACTGCAGCCTAGTCCATCAGATAGACGGTTCACTTGGTGTCAACTCACAGCCGATATGCCGGGAAGCAGCAACACCGGTCACATGACCGGAATGTTGACCGTGTCGACGCCGTCTTTTCTCTGCGGTCCAACCACAGGGAATAATCCTTTATGAGCGTAAAAGAAGGCCCTGTTGGTCTGTTTTTTTTTATGGCCATCGCTCCCTGATTGCCTGGATCGAATATGATGTCGTTTGACATGCATGCCTCCCCACTGACAGCACCCCTTGCAGATCGCCCCAGGACTCCACAGATTGCCCTGTCCTATTGGTGCCCGCGTTATCTTGCTCCACTGCATCTTAGATAGGATGAAGATGATGAATGAGAGATATCCAAGACATCGATGCCACCAGTTTGCCAAACCAAGCGATGCTGACCAGGCTGGGCTAAGCCGAAAGGGGACACTGGAAGCGCCTTTGTCCGCCGTTGCTGTATCCTCCCACGTGCGCGCTGCCTTTCCGGATTCGGCTAAATGGACTCCGTCCATGTTATACTTTGTCCTACCAGTGGGGATCCACCCCTCGCTCTGCGTGTCCTTTTCTCTTTTTCCCCCTGTTTTTTTTTTTGTGTGTGTGTGTGATATTCTGCTGTGGCAGAATCAGAGATCATGGCAGGCACAATGGAGGAAAAGAAGCCCGATGTCGTCCCGGTTACTGCGGCGAAGGCGCCTGCGGTGAAGGATGAGGAGGCGTTGAGCCAAGTCCACGAGGGAGATCTTATCTCCCTGGATCAGGTTGACAGCGCGCTCGCACTGAAGATGCGTCTCGTTAATGATGTACGTATGCGTCGTGGCTTATGCGCTGCCAGACATGCGTCTACTGACAGATCTAGGCGATCGACAAGCTAGGCTTTACGACCTATCACGTGAAATTGTTCTTCCTGAACGGCTTCGGGTTCGTGCCATGGACCTTACGTGTCGAGGATGCTGGCTGATAGGACTAGATATGCGGTCGATTCGCTTTTGCTTTTTCTCATGAGCATCGCTGCCAACCAAGTCGTTCTCGAGTACAACCCTCCCTTCACCAGAGGCGCACAGCTTGCATTCTACATCTCGCTCTTGGTTGGTGCCCTGTTCTGGGGCGCCACCGCAGATATCGTAGGGAGAAAGTGGGCGTTTAACCTGTCCCTGTTCGTCAGTTCTGTCTTCGCCATAGCGGCCGGGGGAGCGCCGAATTACGTGGCTTGGGCGAGTTTGGTTGCTGTGTCTGCGTTTGGCTCAGGAGGCAATCTGGTTCTTGACACCACAGTCTTCCTCGAGTACCTGCCTTCTCACAAACA
>NW_013563086.1:0-13320 GCF_000968595.1 Rasamsonia emersonii CBS 393.64
GCCGAAAGAAGACTGAAAGAAACATAAATAAGGACCATTACACTCATGTATCTAGCTTTTCCTTACTCGCGCTCAATTCAATCCATTCAACCTGAGTTACTAAGATACTTACTTTGGGGGTCAGTAAGACTTCTTACTACTAGTGGTATACTTCGGTATAGCTCTAGTAGGCGTTGCCTCTGACCTAGTCGTTATCGTTCTTGTTCACCTGAAGCACCCCTATCGTGTATCTTTGCGAGACCCCATTATATCGCGAGAAGTCGTTCGAGGAAGAGCCCTTCGCCAGGTAGGCCGTTGTCTCGAGGAAGAGGAGACCCGGGTCGGTTAGACCGTCGCGTGCTCGTGAACGACACAGAGTCAAGAAGACTCCTTGATCCTTCCCTAACCACCATCGTTAAGTATCGACGACTACGGTTGGACCCAGCGCGTAACAATAACCTAATAAAAAGGAGGAAAATACTTAATTAGCTATATGGCCCTTATGGGCCAAACTACTCTATAAATATAGCATTGCTTCAGCTAGTCACATGAGGGCAACACTAGTACAGAGAAGGTAATCTTCCAACATTCAGCTACTTCAATAGCTAGCCACATTGAGTAATGAGATTCGTCTCTGCAGCAGCCCAGCTGACAGCAGTTGGACGCAGTGTCTGCATTGCCGGTGCTGGCTGTCGCCCAGAATAGGAAGCTCGAAAATCTGTCCTGCCGTGCCTGGCAGGTACACATTCTGAGTCGTCATCATCTCTGTTTCTTTTATCGAGGTTGATACGAAACATGGATCAGTCTCGAGGCTCGAGTATCTGATCATGAAGTGATACGGAATTGACGGCGCGTGGGGACAGCACAGCCTTGACAACACGAACCGTGCCCACCGCGGAGGTACGGAGAGGAAGTGCTAATGACAACGCCAAGGGGTCGGCGACTTGTGGTTTTAAATTTTTGTGTCGCTCCATACAGTATAGAGAAAAATCTCGCTGTCATAGGATCTCAGCTAGAAGCGAATGTTATGGCATCGTTTTTGAAATCTGAGGTATGATTGATCGTCATAGCTGTCTATAAAAGTCAACAGCGGAACAATCTGCCATGTCGACCTGACTGAATAACAGGTCATCATCACGCACAAAACCGCGCGGCGAAAGCTGATCTGGGGATAATGACGCCATCTCCTCTAACCCGGACGGCGAGGGCGGCGAAATCAAATGTCTCGTTGCTGGCTGTGCTTCCTGCGATAACCAACAGACTCGTTCAGCGGTACCAGCTGCCGCGTTAGCACAACCTTCATCATAACATGTGTAGAGAGGCCCTCCAATGTGGCAGTTGTGCACGATGCACTGTAATCAAGCAGTTCCCAGAACAGTGTTAGTTTGAAAAGCGGAATCACTTTCAGCTCAGTGATGTCAGATCGTGCCAAAATTTGCAGGCATTCAAGTTTATTTACCTAGTCCACGTGTTGGGATCGACACAACCTATTACCAATTATAGGAATGGAAACTGAATGCGACAGGTGAGGCCATCGATTCGACATGTTGCTCAAAAACTGCTTGCATCTGTCAAAGTCGGTGCTTGTTCTGGCGGAACGCTTTCCACTCTGTTTCTATACTCGTAAGTCAATAAACGTCATGGCTTCGCTAATACACATTCAGGTACACACCCGAAGCCATGAACACTGCCCATCGCGCACGGGCTGTTTCTCGCAGTGGCATTTGGTCACATAGCTTCACTGCCATCCCCTTTCATTGCAACCTTTGCTGACTTGACCACCTCTGTTCCTATTTGGGTCTGCCTTGTTTTGTATGTTGTTATTGCCATCATCGCTGTATTCCTGCCTTCGAGCCAGAAGATTTCAGAGGAAGAGAGACTGAGAATCGCCAGGAGGGATGGACGAACGCGAAGAAAGATATATACACTAAGTTAAATGATTGAAGAAGGCTGAGGTAAGAATACGTCCACAGTTCTGAACCTGAGGCTGGGTTTGCTTTCTGCCATATGGCAGCGTAGTCAAGTCACGGAGGTTGCCTGACTCAGATAGGCGAGGGCTCAGGGCCTGGGGTTAGGGCTGGCTGGCTCACCTGCTGCCCATCTCTGCACCTTCCACAATCTCAGCTTCTTTTGGGATCACAAAGCCAAAGTCAATCACCATGCTTGCCTCTCTCCCCCCAGAGCTCCTCTACGTGATCTTGGACCACCTTTCACTCGACGCTCTCCTCCCTCTCCGGGTGGCCTCCAAGGTCTTCCTGCATCTGACCAATCCCCGAGTCTTCTCAGAAATCTCCATCAATCTCTCTACTCGCGGCTTCCATAGGAAACTCGAGCTTATTAAATCCATCTCCACCTCTTCCTGTACCTTCACCTTTTGCATAACGACGCTCAAGATCAGGTCGCTCCACCTGGGACGCCAGTATAGGAGAGAGCTGGATCAAGAGTCCCTTCAAGCCTTCCTCTCAGAGCACTTGCCGAGCTCGATAAGGAAGTTACAGAACTTAGAGACTGTCCAGTAAGTCTAGCTGCCAATCTGCCTCCGCTCCGTCCCGAGTACTAATGATACCGGTTCCTTACAGTTGGACCCATGATAGTTACCTGGATCCCCCATGCTATATCCTCCCCATCTCTGGCAGCCTTTCCTCTCTCCCCACGTTGAAGAACGTGCTGGTCAGGATCCAGTCCGTAAGTGGAATAGAATACTCGTTACCGTCTCTGAGGAGTTTGAAGAATTTATCTTCCCTTGCTGTGTTGGCCTGCGACAATATTCCCAAGGCATATTGGTGAGCAAGAAATCGCTCCAGCTGTAGGGGCATCGCCAGGGTTGGCTCTGCTTCGTATTTTCAATGGGTGGTTCGACACAGCGGAAGATCGTGTTTCATTGCAAAGCGCTCTCGGGAAGGCGAGGCCGGAGTTGATGGAGCTGGAGCTAGAGCGCGTGGCACTTCCTGTCACAGGCCTCAGAGAAACCCTCAAAGAAACCCTCTCGCGCAAGCTACAGCACCTCGCAGTATCAACGACACCCGGTGCTCGTGATGATGATTTCGCCTGGGATACACTATGGTCTGCTCTGATGGAAACACACGTGAAGTTATCGAGCCTGACTGTCGCTGGATCAGAGAACGCTATGGATGAGATGTTTGCCTACTTACTCTCATACACTGGGCTACGGAAGCTGAAGATCTGTGGGTTGCAGATGGATCAGCAAGATCTCGAGGAAAGCACCGGCCGCAGGTTCTGGGATCAAGTCGTTCCCCACCATAAGAATAGCCTAACCTTGCTTACCGTGACACCGATCTACGAAAGTGTTTGGTGCTACGGACCTGTTGCGGAAGCAGCACTTCTGCAGTGCTCGTCGCTCCGAGACCTAACTTTATGTGTCTGCAACGTCGATTCCTCTTGGGCGGAAGCCAAGCTGGCTCGAGCTCGCGAAAATAACAAAGTCGAGTTCCGTGATTTGGAAGTTCCTGATGGTGCTCGAGCGAATTGCGGAGTAAGTCTCTCTCATAAATAGAGGCATCCATTCTCTCCTCCCATCAAGACTAGGGCTGACTTAGCCATTGTTTCAAGGCCCTCATACTCTGCGACCTGACTATACGCCTAGAAACGCTAACGTTGCAGGCAGCCAAAGCGGTCACGGGCCGCGAAGATGATATTCTCCTCTTCGACTACGTCATTGATCCTGACCAGCCCTTTCCGTTTCTGACTCGTATTGAGAAGGTACTACTTGGGATGCGCGCTCCTGCCGAAGCGTCTATGAATTGGCCGCAATTCATGCAATACCGCCTGTTCGTGAAAAGTCAAGATCCGAAGGAGAACGGCATATGGCGCTATCGAATACGACGATTTGCGCGGGAAAGCGTCAGCGAGGATGAGAATGACTGAAGTAACTGGAGTGACTGGTAACTGGAGTCTCTAATACGATTAGTGAAACAGACGAGCCAAAATTGGTCAAAACTGGTTTCCCAAGCCAATTTCGGTAGTACAGTCGTGGTCACAGTTCCAACTACTGTTCGTACAGCCTATGTATGTACTATAGAGGACATCAAATGCAAACCCGAATATCTGCGCCTAATTCTCTCACTAATATGGATGCTCACATGTATTCTATTGCTTGTAAATACAACAAAACATCGATTTTACTAATATCCGAGAATTCGGAAGGCTCTAGCTTGTTTATTCTTTTTGCGATAGAGATCGAATAAACATTGATAGTAAAGACTGTATTGATTCTCTGTCTTGCCAGCTTGTGACATAGTGATAAATATTGCCTTTAGAAGGCACAAAAAGTCTAGAATTCCTACAATAGCCTTAAGTAATAATATTGTTGGTATAATATTCTCTCTTTTTATAAGAACTCTGTACTAATAAGTTATATATTATAATATAGCTTATAGGTAGATAAGAGTTTAGATAGGTATTAGTATTTAAGACTTGCTACATGCTGCTAGCCTTTTACTTATAGCAGCCTCCTAAAGCTCTCTTTTATTGAATAGACCTGAGTCTGGTGTCACTGGACTTTTTCTTTCCTTTTTTTTTTCTTTTTGCCCTTCCCCTCCCTTTACGTACTATAATAATAGACTTTAAATTGAGTATTATCAATGAACTATCAAGCATAACAGAACATTACTCATAGCTGGCATTGACATTGTCAGGGAATTCAGTTTATTCCACGCTTGGAAGAGGAAAGAATTCGCAGGGGGCGAAAATTTAAAATAATAGTGTTGGTAAAGAATTCAGCAGTGGATGAACGTCCTTATGCTAATTAAATGGTCAGCCGGTCCGTCAACCAGCCAATACTTGTACTCTACATAATAATACTTGGCAGGAGAGGAGAATAGTTCAATCCTCGCATCTAATACGAAGACGATAGATAATGATCATTGAGTTTAAATGACATACTTAATTCAATTCCAAAAAAGTTATCTCGTAAATAACTACCTGAGGAGCTATATACACCCCTGACAAGGCAGGAGCTTAGCTTCATTTCACTCGCTTCTTAAGCTGCCTACGACGACGTCTGCCTATCACTAGCAGACCCCGTAACAGGATTATTCCCCGGCAGCGCAGGAATCGGCGCCGTAAGACCCAGATCCTCCGCCGGGGCCGGGAAAGCGTCCTGCTGCGTCGTAGCGCCCTGGACATGCCCACCAGTGATAGAGCAGCCGGGATCATTCTCTCCCTGGGGGCCCGTACAGGTAGCAAAGGCATTCTGCAACGCATCGATGTCGGTCCAGCCATTGACGAAGTCGGCGTGCAGGCCGTAACCCGTCGGATCGCCCATGGCGTACACCCAGTTCTCGTAGTCGGTGTAGTTGGACACGTCGTAGAAGAACTCGAGGAAGATGGAGAAGATGGCGACGGGGTGGGATTCGGGACAGACGCCGGTGTTGTAGTCGCCGATGGCGGGGTAGGACATCTACATATATCTATCATTAGTATTGTGTGTTTTTTGGGAGGTTCTCCTTTTGCTAGGGGTTTTGTTTAACTGACATGACTGGTATGGTCCGGACTGTCCAGGTTCTTCCCATCCCAGCAAGACGGGAAGAATGTCTGAGCGCGCAGTCTCAGACATGGCTGGCTGGGGAGAGAATTGGTGTAGATGCTGTCTGTTTCGGTCAGGCACATGTGGGACATAGCTCTCTGGGCGAAGTTGGAGTCATTGTAGGTGCTAGACAGTCGGTCAGCGGGACATAAATAGAAGCAAGGTCTTCAGACTGCATACCGCAGCATCGGATTACCCGCCACCATGCGCAACCCAGCAGGCGGCGCCAGCGGATAAGAGCCATTCGTAGGGCAAGAAGTCGCTCCAGCAGTGTAGTTGCAAGCCCTGTTCAGGTAGTAGACTGCCTGTCGCCGACAAAAAAAAACAGTAAACGACCACTCAGCAATAATAGCACAGGGGAGGAAAACACAAACATTCCCCTGAAACGGAATGGCCTCAAACGTTCCATCAGAATTGAGATGATACAGCAGCGGCTGCCAGTAGTTACTCCGGTCAATATTCACGCTGCACGTCGTATTCTGCGCATTCGGCGCCAGGTCCTCGGACATGGTGCGGTTGAAGTTGGTGCCGCCGACGACGACGTGCGTGTGCGGCGAGACAACGCCGGGAAAGAGGATGGGATCGGAGCGTTGGTATGTCAGGGGAAGACAGCTGAGGGTGAATTCGCCGCCCTGGCAGGAGGCCAGGCGAGGGAGGTAGAGGAGGAGAGAGGCAGCAAGGGAGGAGGAGGTTAGGTGAAAGAACCGCATGATGGCGAGCAGTCAGTCAATCGATCTGAGAAGAATTCCTGTTCGAGTTGATGGTTTGTCGAAACTGGGACATATATTTATATCCCAGTATACATAAATAACAGTACCACGGTGGAACAACTACCTTTTTTAGGCGGGTTACATCAGGGACTCTGTGATCTGCGTTTCCACAATTTGTTTAGCTAGCGTCAGCAGACACAAAGATCGATAAGCCAGGCTACTTATCCCCCGATGATTCCCCGCGATGAATGTAACGAGCTGGTCTCTTAGTACAGTAATGTACAGAACATTGTGCACAAATGCAAATGCTGCATACAGTTCAGTGTTGGTTACATTAAGGTTAGGTTGAGGTGCTGTAGACTGTTCTACGGTCAATCTTTTTAAGGCTAGTTGAACAGTATTATTAATAGGGGCTGTCAATCAATCAATCAATCGTAGTAGTAGATAGACAGACTTTGGATGGCGTCATACTATCGACTGATAGAGACGTAGATTACTCCGGTGAGCGAAACAATTAATAGACTGCTGTAACGCTTTGCTACTGTCACCCTTCTTTTCGAGTTGCCAATCATAATCTCTATTTAGCGATCTGCAGGACTGCATGAATAACCAGACTTATGCTTAGACATCCTTCCAGGTAAGCTTACATCTACATCATCTGTCTAAAATAGCTTGTTTTGTTTCGGGTTCCACATGGATTGTTTCTGATATTTATTTGTCTGTCTGTAGCGGAGAGGAGTGGAGAGTGAACGTTTACCGCAGCTTAGATTCGTCTGTAAACTGATGAGGAATAAAACATCTACTCACACTCACACTCATTCACTCATTGAAATTATCGAGCGCCGTAGAGGGACTGTACATACATACATGCAGAGAAAAGAAAAGGCAAAGGTAAAAAAAAATTACAGGACCATCAAGACTCGTTATCTGTTTCAGTTTCAACTAAACCCCAATACTAGGGAGGTACCTACCCTCGACCTTTTTCCCAATTGAGTTATTGGTCATCTAAAAACGCGCGCGGGGAAAATTCTGAGTTTCTGACACAAGCTTGGATCCAACACTAACTAATTAAACTAAGTTTAAAACACTCATACCTGACATTCTAGGTACGGAGTACTTATATTAATGTTACATGGTTCGAAAGTTAGTTCCGGGGTTCCGGGGCGTTTGGTCCGAGAGATATCCCGAGGTCCTGGGACGTCCGGAGGAGATTTCGATTTTTGTGCTGTGTATATTTAAACTTGATGCTTTGTAGGTCTTTGTTTTCTTTTTCTTTTTATTTTTTATTTATCTTTTTTTTTTGTATAAGACTATGGGTGACTGGCTGAAGAACTATCTATCCATCACACAACTCACGCTGCAGATCATTCAGCTATGATACAGTACATCTACAGGATACTACTATACATACTGTTAACAGTAACGATGAAGTAAAAGTTTATAGAGAATGAAGAGAAATAAATAAACCATCAAAAAACCAACAGCGGATGAATAGTAAAGACGCTGATAAGCATATATTTAGAAGCGTATTATTTATAAGAGTAGCCACCAACTCGAGAAGGAAGAATTAATCGAATTAACGAGCGGAATACTTTCCCAAGGATTGTCTCCTCGTCGACACCAGACTTACATCGAGGCAGTGCCGTTGTTGATAATCAGATCAGCGATCTTCTCCGCGAGCATGTCTAGGTAGGAGATTAGCTGCCTGCGCTGAAAATATCGAGTGATGGTGATGACTTACAGACTGCACTCTGGGGATGGCCAGGCGGCAGGATCGGGAAAGCACTGGCATCGACGACACGCAGGTTGTTCACGCCAAACACGCGGGCCTGCGAATCCACCACCGCCATAGGGTCGTCCTTCTTCCCCATCTTGCATGTGCATGCAGCATGCCACACCGTCTGCACGCTCTTCCGGATCGCCTCGAGGATCTCCTCGTCCGTCTGCACTTGCGGGCCGGGATAGTACTCCTCGCCGATAACGACGGGGTTCATGGCCTCGCTGGCGAACGCCTCGCGCGCGCGCTTGAACGCTGCCACCGCAACCTGCGCGTCCGTCTCCGTGGACAGCCAGTTCGGGTTGACGATCGGCTTGTCCGTGATCGAGGCCGACCGCAGCGTCACATTGCCCCGAGACGTGGGCGACACCAGGGCGCCGAGGATGGTACCGTACGAGTAGCCGTCGAAGGGCTGGTTCAGGAGCAGGTTGGAGAAGTCTCCCACGTAACCCGGTCCAGAGATGTACTAGAGAAAAAAAAAAGAGTCAGCCAAGGTATATGCCAACAGACGTTGCAAACCCACCTCGATGTTCGGCCAGTCATCCGGAAACGCAGCCAGGTCCTGTTTGGCTTGTGCGGTGAAGTTGCTGAGGTACTTGTCGGGCACCTTCTCCCATCCAAGGAAATCCGCCGAGTTGCTGGTCAGGGGCCCGTTTTTGTTGACGATATAGTTGACCAGCTGCTCGGCCAGATACACCGGATCGCGGACGACCTTGGTGAACGTGTCGACCTTGACGCGGTAGCTGGGACCGAACAAGACGTGGTCCCACATGTTCTGTCCGACACCAGGCAGATCAACCACCACGGGGATGTCGAACTGCTCCAGCGTCGCCCTTGGTCCGATTCCGGAGAGCATGAGAACCTGCGGGGACTGGAACGCGCCGGCAGAAACGATGACTTCCTTCGCGGCGTTAATCTGGTAGGTCAGGCCGTTGGACATCACCTCGACACCCGTTGCAGTCTTGTTATCGTCGAAGAGGACCCTCTTCGCCATTGTGCCCGTGTAGATCTTGAGATTCGCCGTGCTACCGTTCATGCTCTGGATGAATGAAGCCTCAGAGCTGCTCCGCGTCTGGTCGGAAGGCCGGATCGTCAGCGGGGTGAACTGGGATCCGATCAGCTTGCCGCTGTTGAAGTCGTCGATTTCGCCGATGCCGATGGCCCGCAATCCCTTTGCGACCCAGGTCGAGAAGGGGGCAGCATAGTTGGGGAAGGAGACGTGCAGCGGTCCGCCGCTGGACGAGAAGGCGTTCGGGTTATACTGGGCGGTTGCGTTGGCCGCACGCATCTCCGTGTTGGGAGGCGTAAACTGCACGCTCTTCTTGAAATACGGCAGAAGCTTGTCGAAGGTGTAGCTTTGGTCGTCGACGAGGTCGGCCCATTGCTGGAAGGATCCTTCGGTTCCTCTCTGGTAGATCATGAAGTTCAGGGCCGATCTATATGGTCAGCAACATCTCTCCCTCATAGTCGTGACAGGAGCGCTTACGTTCCACCAAGGCATTTGCCGCGCGCGTAATGCACCGCTCGTCCAGCCGCACCCGGCATCTGCTCCGTCTCAAACATCCAGTCGACGAGAGGGTCGCCATCGGTCATGTCCGCCCCGACAAAGGCGAAGTCACCGCCGGGAGTCGACGCGAGAACCGGATCTCCGACCTCGTAGAATTCGCCGGCTTCGATAATGGCGATTTTATATCCGGCCTGCGCAAGACGGGTGCCAATTGCATTGCCGCTGGTTCCTCCACCGACGACGACATAGTCGTAAGTCTGGTTGACACCGATCTGGCCCGCCAGCGCGCCCAGGGTGCCTTGGATCAATCCATCGGGAATATCAGCGCCCAGCGTGCCCAGTTGGCGTCGATGAGGAGCTGAGTGAACAGTTAAAGCGAATGGCAGGGTGGCCAGAGCCGTAAGGAGCGACAGAGAACCGACCATTTTGCAGGCAGTTCAGTTGGAAGAAAGCAGCCACGCCGGTGAGGAACCAAGAAGGCTGCCCAGACATGGGTGCTCCCCTTTCATATATATATGCGTGTCATCTCCATTGAGCTAATTATGCGAGAATTAGTGTAGGAAGTGCGTGGAGCAGCTCAACGGTCGAAAGCATCCCTGTGCCCTGTGATCGGGGGGGGGAATTCCCGCGGTGTTTGTATAGGAGGCTCAATGCAAAGGAAGAATATGACTGGCTGAGGGTAAACAACCACGTTTTAGCACGAGGACCGGCTCTGTCTATCAAGCTGTCACTATCAAATTTGGATGGTATCCTCAGGGGGATTTCCAGGGGAGTACGGAGTCTACGCAAGCACCATCGTCGGAGCCTCTCATGGTGCTGCTGCATCGTTGAGAGAAGCGAGGAAGCGAGCGGCCTCCTGCGGCAATAGGTAAGACTCCGTATTCTTCATGCTAGACTGTACTGCTGTGAAGATCAGCGACGCCGGCGACAGCGGCTCAGCTTGGCGACGCAGCAACGGGGATTTGATAGAGTGGAATCGCACCCTGTGGCGTTCAGAATGGGTGCTGATCTGCACAGCAGTTAACTTGGGACGCCGGGGAAGGATGGAAATGGCTGAAGAAGTTTGAATAAATCCGTGGCTAGGACCTCTCGCTTGGTTTTAAGCTTTGTGTGGCAGAGAACAAATGTCCAGACGGGCGGGCCGTTGGGTGGAATAACGGTTGTACCGCAGTGACTGGATGAAAGTAGACATAGTAAGAAGACTGTAGAATTGTTGCCTGGTTGTGTTGCATTACTGTATTTATTAGAAATTTATGAAGAGATGTGATGGTTTATACTAGTGACAGAGTATCAATGCTGATGTGTTGTGCACTCATTCCAGGCTGTGTACGGAGGAAGGGGCAAGGTTCCTTCTGAGCTCGCTACGGAGGGTCCTTCATTTAAGGAAAGAACAGTCCACATGCCTCCTGACAGACCTTCCATATGTGATGGGGCAGAGGATCCGACAACATACTCCGTACACAAGGTGTGGCCGTCCATGTCCTGCACGCGACAAAAACCTATATGCTAAGAGAGATGGTGCCAAAATGTAGATATTACTGTTAATAAAGACGCAATGTTAAAAGAAGCCATGGTATCAAGGGTATATGGTCTATATTTAATGAGTTCTGGGTTATAACCCGTCCTTATTCCCCCCTTTTTTTAAGGTTAGAGTCGATGGCCTGTGGTAGAAATCTAAAAAATTTTACTAGTAAAATACCTGAAACGTAGGGATTCCAAGTGATTGGAGTTTGCTTCAGTCTAGAAAATCCTTTCTTTCTTCTCTGTCGTAGAACCTGTAACTATTGTATCCTTATACCTCTGCCAATACTACCTATTATCTGACGTATCTCTTTTTGATCCCGTATTAAATCTGGTACCTGTTAAAACTGCATAGCAAGGAGGATCCCATAGCAAAATGAATATGGCAATACAAATGGTAATATACTCCGTAGAACCAGTATCAGAGGATTCGAGTCATTCGACCAGTGAGTTGGGGCCCACGAGGACAGGCGAACGGATCGTCTGTCAACCTCACCGTCGGATCCGCCAAGTCGACAAGCGGAGCGCCACTTTGCGCCTTCGATCTGTGTTAAGGCCAATAATTGCCCACCATTAAGTCCTCCATCTGGATCCACATTCTGTCTCCCCGAGTCTTGCCCCCTTTTTTCCCTGTCTTTCGTGACGTTCGTTGAAGCTTGTGGCAGCCTTCCGCCGCTGCTTTCCGCGCCTAAGCGCAGCCGGGCTCTGACCATCTGCTCCGGAATTTGTTAAAAGAGTCTATCAATCACCGCTCTGGAGTAGACAGAGGCATCAAAATTTCTCCGGCCCGTGGACCAAATCCCGATGGATCAGCCAGCCCATTAATGTGAACGAAACCTCATACAAAGGAGAAATGGAAAACATACTCATCAAACTGCCTCTGGTATTATTACTGTCCTGTTTATTGTCAATAACCTACATACTCAGTGTTGATTCCTGAGAAACTGTCTTGAAACGATCATGTTTGTTGTTGGAGGATAACCTCTTCCGGTTAGTCTGGTGCTCTCGCTTGAGCCTGAGGCAGCCTATCACAGCATCCTATGGCAGCACCTCATAATAATTACGGAGTACTCCTGGGCATCAAGGTTTTCTCCTTCTTGCAAAGTGTGACTGGGTTCCAGAATACGGACCATCTCCGACTCGGTACCGGTGAGTACGGAGTACTATCACACATACCAGCAGCTGTCGTTGGCTGCCAAGAGACGCCATCGGTGCGGCGTAGCCGAAGAAGCAACGAGCCCCACACGTGACAGCAGATAATCTCCTCCGTATCGAGTATGGCCATCTCCAGGATTCCGCTCCTTCCCCCACACCCGCCAGCCTGAATCCAGAGAGAAGGCCATCGATGCGACGCAGAAGAATTCGGGATGCACTAAACCCAGACTGGCCTAGTCAGGGAAACCCAACAGCCCGTGCCAAGCCACCCGGCACTAAACCGATCCCTGCCCATTAAACGCCCGGTTTTATACCATGGTTCGTGGCAGGGAATAGTGGTTCGTGCATGATCTTGTCTTGACTTGGGAGCAAGGAGCAGCGATTATTCATACTTGGACAGCTGAGAGCATGCTATATACAGAGTACAACCCTCGTAAGTGATGCATGTCATTGTAGGTCGCTATGCAATGAGGTTTTTTGTCGGTGTAATTCTGAAATTAAGCTTACTCCCGTGCTGCTGCTATGATAACTTTTGAGCACGGCCGTACAGTTCTATCCTCTCATGTGGGGCTGGTTGCTATTTAAGGTATGTGTTGAGTCCAGAATAGAATGCTATAGAGTACGAAAGACGACTCTGTAATAATAATTCCATTTACGTTTGACCGTCGTCTGCCAGCACAATATATGTCAAGCGTACTGGTATACGCACCTCTCAACGATTGTTACGACTCACTGCACAATTAATTCTCCTTAGCTGCGGTTGCTTGATCCTACTCATCAATTATTACGTCCAAGAACCCTCCAGTTCAAGTGCTATCTCAATGCCTCTTCTTTGCCTGTGCCGTTGTTTTCCGCTCACTGCTCTCACGTGACAGGACCCCGGCTGCTCCCGGGATTCCCTCTTTTGACGAGCCGCTCTGAGGGATTCCAGACTCTTGCCTCTGGGATACTCTATCTGCCATTGCACAATGCTGTTGATTCTCCACACGAAGCAGTGACAGGTGGTTAAAAGAAAAAACCTCGCTGGCCGGAGTCGAGCAGCTTCACATGGTGTGCAATGCTACAGGTGAGTAACGTGGCACACGTGATGGCCACGCCAGACCGCTCAGCGCTGACATCGACAGAG
>NW_013563085.1:0-1235 GCF_000968595.1 Rasamsonia emersonii CBS 393.64
TCCCCTTTGTGTTTTTTTTTCTGTTCTTTCTCTCATTTCTTTTTCTTTGTTAAATCCACCTATACCTACTGTTCCTTAACATTTGATTCTTACATTATACTACAGCCTGTCTCTCATTCCCTATTTCTGTCCCTCATAGAAGGTTCCCACTGTTGACTGGTCTATAGCATAACCCACCTGTATATAGATATTAGCTACTAAGCCCTACTGCCTAGGTGGTAGGCAGAGCGTGCATAGTCTCTGACTGAAAAACGCTCTCTAAAATGGAAGAATAATAATAATAATAATAATAATAATAAAAAGTTTAAGTATAAAGCAGTGTTATAACTTTAAATAATGTATTTTTTTAAATAAAAATATTTTTTTAAAAACAAGTTTAAATACAGAATAAAGTATAAAACCTGAACCTTAATATATATAATAAATAAAAAAAGCAGCTAATTACTAACTTTTTAAAGTTAGCCATTAAAAAGATTAGTTTTATATATAGGAATTACAGCCTAACTAGTACTTAATAAATAGGAGACCTTTAGCACCTGTGCTTAACCTAACTGCCAAACTGTAGGTGCTGTGCTTTCTGCCCTGACAGGGTAATTAATTAAGAAACTAACTAATTGTGCAAGGACAGTAGTTTATATACACTAGTCTTAGCATCTATCAGAAAAACATTGTTCCATTCTGTTCCTACTTTAGGCTCTTAGGTCATGTGACCACTCAGTCAGCGGATTGGTAACTGGCTGACTCCATCCACTTCACCATTACTATCCTGTCACACTCTACTAAACCTTTTAGCTTGTAGGAGTTGTAGTCCAGTCTCCTTACCCTTTGGACCAACCCATGTGCTACATGAGGTGTGCCTAAATTTGGTTAGTATAGTTATTATTTTTAATGAGACAGCAGTGTTATGAGCCAACAGGAGATAACGCTGTCCAACACAGCAATGCAGGATGAAACAATTACCCCGCAAGGCAGCAATAGGGCGAACTCCAGATCACGTGACAAGAATGAACATTGAGGATCACGAGGAATGGTATACAGGATGGTATACGAATGGTATACGAAATGGCATACGAACGAAGGGAACGGTATACCATAAGGAGTACCGAAAGAGGAACCAAAAGGGGGGCCGAAGGAAGACTGGAAGAAACATAAATAAGGACAATTATACTCATGTATCTAGCCTTTCCTTACTCGCGCTCAATTCAATCCATTCAACCTGAGTTACTAAGATACTT
>NW_013563084.1:0-63613 GCF_000968595.1 Rasamsonia emersonii CBS 393.64
GAATGCGGAGGAGTTCCGTCGGGGTGGGGGACCAGGACTTGGTCGCCCATGGCGCTCGTACGAGGGGCCAGCAGAACGATATAGAGACTCCTTTATAAATGGCTTTCTTCCCATACTCATCCGGCAAACAGGAGTACGGGCAGATAGCCTCACCGACGGAAAGGATCGTCTGTTATTCGATGGCGCATTTCAAAGGATCTATCTTGGAAGGGAGGGTATGAAGCTGGTGGTCTCGCTGTCAGCAACTTTGCATCAAACATCATCAGCCACGCTTAACAGTCAACATTGGGACGCGAAGAGAGAGACGATCATCGTGTGACTGGTTTAACGCATACACCCAACGAAGAGGGAAGGATTGGCATGTACGATGTATATAGATTCATGGATCTGAGGATAGATGAGAAGTTTTCCTGCCGTCAGTAATAAATAATAATGCGGGGCTCCACTAAGAACCCGTTGCAAACATTTTGAATTGCCAGGAACCCGCAGCGCAATAGCCGCGAGGTCACCAGACTCTGCCAGCAAAACAAGAATGCAGTCAGCAGAAAGCGAGATCGAAGAATGGTTCCATTTCCACCGGTCTGCTGTTCGAGAACGATGCGCGCAGGTGGAGGGCGCTGGTTTCCCCTGAGGCTCAGCACGCGGTCCCAAGGCGTCGTCATTGGCCAGCTCCACTCGCTTAGTGGCTCCGCGCCATTGCCACAATTGACCGGCACCAACTACTGGAAAGCTGGCATGTCCAGTCTCCAGACGCAGCTCGACCGCAACGCTGCAATCTCTCCTGCACCTCCCCATTGCCCTCGCTGGAGTTGATGCGGTGCAGACTATAGCCATCTTCAACTGACTGGCCTGCGGAGCGTGCTGCTTTATGCTGCGGCTCCGGCCACCCTTCGCTGAAGATGTCTTCCCCGACGATGCTCACTAAGGTAGGTCCCCTCTGGCCGCTCATTCTTGTTGTCTATGCTAACAAGACGTTCTGCGTAGTTTGAGTCCAAGTCCTCCCGGGCTAAGGGCATTGCGTTTCACCCGAAACGGTCAGCTGGTTGCGCTGAAAGTGATTTGGGACTACGCGAACTGACATTGGAATAACAGGCCATGGATCCTCGTGTCGCTTCATTCCTCCACTATCCAGCTATGGGACTACCGCATGGGCATGCTGATTGACCGCTTTGAGGAACACGATGGCCCCGTCCGTGGCATTGATTTCCACAAGACGCAGCCGCTTTTCGTGTCCGGAGGAGATGATTACAAGATCAAGGTCTGGAGCTACCAGACTCGCAGATGCCTGTTTACGCTCAATGGGCATTTGGACTACGTGCGGACTGTTTTCTTCCACCATGAACTCCCCTGGATCTTGTCTAGTTCCGATGACCAAACCATCCGAATTTGGAACTGGCAGAACAGGTCTCTCAGTAAGTGACTTCTGCGGTCAATCGACTAGCTGCCTCCCTGACCACGGCTTGCAGTCTGCACATTGACCGGCCATAACCACTACGTGATGTGCGCGCAATTCCACCCCAAGGAGGACCTCATTGTTTCGGCGTCGTTGGACCAATCTGTTCGTGTCTGGGATATCTCCGGCCTCCGAAAGAAACACTCCGCCCCGACCTCTCTGACTTACGAGGATCAAATGGCCCGAGCCAGCGCAAACCAGGCAGACATGTTTGGGAACACAGATGCAGTGGTCAAGTTTGTGCTGGAGGGCCACGACAGGGGTGTGAATTGGGTGTCTTTCCATCCAACTCTGCCATTGATTGTTTCGGCCGGTGACGACAGACTTGTTAAACTGTGGAGGATGAGTGGTGAGTGCAAATAATACAGGAGGATCAGGATCCCGTCTGACACGTAACAGACACGAAGGCATGGGAAGTCGATACCTGTCGCGGCCATTTCCAGAATGCTTCTGCCTGTCTCTTCCATCCGCACCAAGACCTTATCCTGTCCGTCGGCGAAGACAAGACCATCCGGGTCTGGGATCTTAACAAACGGACCTCCGTTCAGTCGTTCAAGCGAGACCTCGATCGGTTCTGGGTGATCGCGGCGCATCCGGAGATTAATCTGTTTGCCGCTGGTCACGATACCGGTGTGATGGTGTTCAAGCTGGAAAGAGAGCGCCCGGCATCCACTGTGTACCAGAACCAGCTCTTCTACATCACTAAGGAGAAGCACGTCAAGTCTTACGACTTTACAAAGAACACTGAATCTCCTCCCATGCTGTCATTGCGAAAACTGGGTGCACCCTGGGTCCCAGCACGAACGCTTTCATACAACCCTGCTGAGCGGGCGATTCTTGTCACCTCCCCGGCCGACGGTGGGACATACGAGCTTATCCACCTCCCCAGGGACGCTACCGGCGCTGTCGAGCCAACCAATCAGAAGCGGGGTCAGGGTACATCTGCCGTCTTCGTTGCGCGAAATCGATTTGCTGTGTTCAACCAGCCCAGCCAGACCGTGGATATCAAGGACTTGAGCAACTCCACGACCAAGACGATCAAGCCACCGGCGGGTACAACAGACATCTACTTTGGCGGAACAGGATGCCTGCTCTTTATCACCCCCACGTCAGTGGTGCTGTTCGATATCCAGCAGAAGAAGCAGTTGGCCGAGCTGGCTGTCAGTGGCGTGAAATATGTCGTCTGGTCGAATGACGGTCTTTACGCAGCCTTGCTGAGCAAACACAATGTGACCATTGTCACCAAGACGCTCGAACAAGTGAGCACTCTACATGAGACGATCCGTATCAAGAGTGCTACCTGGGACGATGCTGGCGTGCTCCTCTACTCCACCCTGAACCACGTCAAATACTCCCTGCTTAACGGGTAAGTTGGTTATTCCTGGATGATAACGGTCCAGCAGATTTGGAGCTGACAGGTTACAGCGACAATGGTATTGTCCGGACCCTTGACCAGACTTTGTACCTCGTTAGAGTCAAAGGACGCAATGTCTACTGCCTTGATCGCAACGCTAAGCCCAGGATCCTGGAAATCGACCCGACCGAATACCGATTCAAACTCGCCCTCGTCAAGAGGAATTATGACGAAATGCTTCACATCATCAAGACTTCGAGCTTGGTTGGCCAGAGCATCATCGCATATTTGCAGAAGAAAGGCTACCCCGAGATTGCTTTGCAATTCGTCCAGGATCCCCAGACTCGTTTCGAACTTGCCATCGAGTGTGGCAACCTCGATGTTGCGATTGAAATGGCCAAGGAACTCGATCGCCCCAAGCTGTGGAGCCGGCTCGCCGTCGAAGCGCTGGCTCACGGTAACCACCAGACCGTGGAGATGACTTACCAGAAGCAGAGACTATTTGATAAGCTCTCCTTCTTATATCTCTCTACTGGTGACCAAGAAAAGCTCTCGCGGATGGCCAAGATTGCCGAACACCGGGGCGACTTTACATCCCGTTTCCAGAATGCCGTCTACCGTGGTGACATCGAGGACAGAATCCAAATGTTCAAGGAAGCTGATTTGTGTACGTTGAGTGTTGTACCTGCCCTTCACATTACTGCTGCTAATTGATCTAGATCCCCTTGCATACGTGACCGCCAAGACACACGGTTTGAACGAAGAAGCTCAAGCTATTCTGGAGACGTGTGGACTTACAGAGGACCAGATTAAGCTGCCGTCCTTAGGCGAGCCTCTGCAGGTCCCGCGCCCGATTGTTCCCACGTACAAGGCCAACTGGCCGGTAAAGGCTGCTGGCCATTCCTCCTTCGAGAAGGCGCTGCTGGGAGAGGTGGGCGTCGTGGATGAGGAGGGAGCCAATGGCTACGAGGTCGAGGAAGAAGCGGAGGAGGCTGAAGTTGCCGCCCAGGAGGCACTTGAGGACGAGGAAGAAGACGCCGCTGGATGGGACATGGGCGACGAGATCAATGTCGAAGAAGACAACGATTTTGTTAACGTCGATAGCGTCGAGGCCGGCGCTGGCAGCTCGGAAGCCGACCTTTGGGCTCGGAATTCTCCTCTGGCGGCCGACCATGTGGCAGCGGGTTCTTTCGACACGGCCATGCAACTTCTGAACCGCCAAGTGGGTGCTGTGAACTTTGCCCCACTGAAGGAGCGGTTCCTCGAGATCTACAAAGCGTCCAGGACATACCTCCCAGCTACGGCGGGACTGCCTCCTTTGGTGAACTACGTGCGACGAACAGTGGACGAAACGGACACCCGCAAGGTGCTGCCCGTCATCCCTCGAGACCTCGAGACTATTGCCAATGTCGATCTGCAAGAAGGCTATGCTGCCATGCGGGCAAACAAGCTCGAAGATGGCGTCAAGATCTTCAAGCGCATTCTGCACACCTTGCTTGTCAACGTTGTATCATCTGAGAGTGAGGTTGAGCAAGCGAAGAAGATCATTGCCACGGCCAGGGAATACATCCTTGCCATGTCCATTGAGCTCTACCGTCGTTCTCTGCCAACCGACACACCGGAGAACCTGAAGAGGAGCCTTGAGCTCTCCGCGTATTTCACCATTCCCAAGCTTGAAGTTGCACACCGACAGCTGGCTCTGATGGCTGCGATGAAGTTTGCCTTTGCCAACAAGAACTACGCTTCTGCCTTGAGTTTTGCCAACCGAATGCTGGCCAATGGCGGCTCGGCGAAACTCCTTGATCAGGTCAGCATTTCTCTCGCTTTTATATTTTCTATATTAGGACATACTAACCGTCGAACAGGCCAAGAAGATCAAGGCTCAATGTGAGCGCAACCCGCAGGACAAGATCGAGATCGAATTCGACCAATTTGCGGAATTCGATATCTGCGCGGCCTCCTACACACCCATCTACAGCGGTTCGCCGAGCGTATCGGATCCGTTTACGGGGGCCAAGTATCACGAACAGTACAAGGGATCTGTGTGCCGGATCTCGGACGTGACGGAAATCGGGGCACCAGCGAGCGGTCTGCGACTGTATGTGTCTGGTCTTAGTTAGAGGATGAGAGATTGATAATGAAGGCTTTTACGGTTGTTTTTTTTTTCTCTTGAATTATTTATATTTGAATTGATTGAAAAGAGGCGTATCTTTTGAATTCCTTCTCCTTCCGCTCCTGTATGAGAAAAGACCGATGTGTGATGTGGTGGCGCCTTGTTTTGGAGATTATCACTTCCCTATCTTAGAACTTAGCAGCAACATCTTTCCATAACCCAGCTCTCAGCTTGCGTTTTATCTGCTAGAACGTGGTACTCCCTCTACTGGTCATATTCTTTTCTTGAAATATCATCTGAGTAGTAGAGTCGCATTCTCCTTCATCAGATACTATAGTACATGCGAAGAGATATCTGTCTTTTGCTTCCAGACTCCAATCTATGAGTAGGGATGTGTAATTCCAGCAACCTTACGCCAAACCATGCCATGCAAATCATACACAGATGTATATATGCATCAACACGAAGCCAGTCCCCCAAAAGTCTTTCGAACAACTCCCATATATCGTACAAGAGCCGATCACAAAACCGTTCAGGACCATATGCCCACGACGACAGAATCACTCAATCAATCGCATCTCCCATCCTTCCACCCGGTCCGCCACCTCTCCTCCCAGAAGCGGCAGTCAAACTCCTTCTTCCCCAACTTGCGATTGACGGCGTTGTGCGCCTCGCACATCCAGTGGCCGAACTCGGCGCGGCCGGCGAGCCGCGGCTGGTTGCGCCCTCCAGGCTCGTTCATCCACGCGCGGAAATCGTCCGCGCACACCCAGCACGGGTACAGGCGCGAGAAGAGGTTCAGGAACGAACGCATCTCGGCCTGCTGCTCGGGCGTGGCCGTCGTCGGGTATGCGGCTGTCAGCGAGTGCAGGAATGTCCATGTTGACCGGCCCAGGGCTTCCACGTCGGGAGGGCAGTCGTCTGGGGGAGTCGATGTCGGAGCAGCTGTTGTTGATGTTGAGTTAGAGGAGGATGCAGCAGCAGTAGTAGCTGCTGCTGCTGCTCCTGCTGCTGCAGCAGAAGACGCAGCGGCTTTCTTCGTCATTGCGCGCCAGGATGCGGCCGAGGTGCAAACGCGACATCTAGGATGAGAGGAACCAGTCAGTCAAGTCAGTCCATACGTAGGCAAGTCGCTAGACGAAAGTCTTCTTCTGTACGGAACTCACGGTTTCCCATCCTTGTCCAGCACCACTCCTGGAGGGAGCTTCTTGTTTGCTATCTCTTCGTCTTTGGCCGTCGTCGAGGCACCACCGGTTGGGACTTGATTGCTCATGTTGCTGATATCACTCTGGTCTGTTCACTGTTGTCGTCGAGGTATAGTAATCGGAGTGCTTATGCGAAGAAGAATAGAGGAATCTCAATCAATCAAGTCCGATAAATGCAGAGCGACAGAAGACGACAAAAGAAATTGGAGTCACTCTGCCAAAAAAAAAAATCAAAATAAGATTGAATCAAATATTAACTTTTCCAAATTTAACGAAGATTAATTATCAATTAATAATAACGGCCATGGATGCCATGCAGAAATAGAATAAATGTCTCCGTCCGCACCGGCTCGGCACGGCGCCGACAAACGAAACAATTGGATTGGAGCGAAGCTTACGGAGGACTTTTGATGAGATCATGCCGCAAGCAGAGCTCCTCCTCCGCATTGCATTCGCATTGCATTAGCACCGTCACGCGCCGCAGAACAACGCACTCACTACTGACGACTGCCCGCATTTCGCACGCGCCTTTTCTTTTTTTTTTAATTCAACCTTCTCTTATTACCGAAAATTAAAATAAAATACTCGCGCGATTGATTCTTGCTGCATTCCAGCGACAGGTTTCTTCTGTTCTGTCTATATGATTTTCTGATTTGCCTGGCGCGCGTGCGCGTGTACAAGCCATTTACAGTCCAGTACAGTCCAGTACAGTACAGAACAGAACAGAACAGCATACCCATACCCATACCCATACATATACAAATACCTTGCTCTACGAGACGAAAAGAAAGAAATGCCCCATCGCTATGCCATGTACGATTCCTCTGACGAGGCGGAGGAGGAGCCGCCCGCTCCGGCAAGGACTGTCCCATCCGACGAGCGCCTGGAGAGAGCTCTCCGTGATACCGTCGCGAACGTGTTCCGGTCTGGGAACTTGGAGGATTTGACGGTCAGACGGGTGCGGCATGCGACGGAGAAAGCGCTGGGGCTGGAGGAGGGGTTTTTCAAGGGCGACCCGCGCTGGAAGGCGAAGAGCGATCAGATTATTAAGGATGAAGCGGTTGGTGGATGCTCCTTCTTTTTGCTTCTACCTTTACAGGACATGTATACATATACATACGTTGGATATATTGATTTATGCTAACTGACGCGTTTTGCTCATCGCTGCAGGTAAGGCAGGAGAAAGCGCAGCAAGAAGAGGAGGAGCAGACGTCCGACGACGAGCCTATAGCTCCGCCAAAGGGGAAGGAGAAGAAACAGGAGAAACAGGAGAAACCGACGAAACGAGAAAAACCGACCGAACCAACCGAACCGACCAAACCGACCAAACCATCACCAACGGAAGATTCCCCGAAACCTAGAAAACGTCGAAAGACGTACCAGGTTGAAGAATCGGAGGAGTCGTCGTTTGTCCCACCAAGCAACGAGGGAGACGAAGGCGAGGCTACAGAGCCCGTGAGACGCGCTAGTGCTTCGCCTCAAAAGAAGTCCAACCTAGAGATCACGGTAAACGTGGCGGAATCAGACGTTGCGGACAAGGGCCAGGCCAGCCAGACAGGCGCCGATCAAGAGGCATCCGAAAGTGAAATGTCTGTCGTGCTCGATGAAGCACCGAAACCAAAACGGAAGCAGCAGAAGAGCGCAGACACCCCTGCGAAGAGAAGCAAGAGGAAAACGTCGGCTAAAGCGGACCCGAACCTGGATCCCGATCAGGCGGAGATCAAGCGCCTACAGGGCTGGCTAGTCAAGTGCGGAATCCGCAAGATGTGGTCGCGGGAGCTGGCTCCATACGATACGCCCAAAGCGAAGATCAAGCATCTCAAGAAGATGCTGGAGGACGCGGGAATGAAAGGGCGATATTCCCTCGAGAAGGCGAAGAGGATCCGGGAAGAGCGGGAACTCAAAGCTGATCTGGAGCTGGTGCAGGAAGGGGCCCGCCGATGGGGAACTGGCAGCGCAGGGGAGGAAAGCGATAACGAGGGACGGCCGAGGAGAAGACTGGCACGAGGGCCCAAGAGCCTGGCATTCTTGGACGACGACGGCGAAGAGACGGATTGAGCTGGAGGTCTTCGGGGTGTCGGCTGGTCATCACGAAGTCTATGGCGTGTTTGTTTTATGACGACTGATATATATAACTGCCTTGAGAATACGATGACTCCGCATGCGCATATAGTAACGAAATGAGACTCAGATCATCACCCGTTATTTATGCTGCTTTCCGCTCATCCGCTGGGCGACCAAGCTGAATACAGCGACGGAGGAGATGAAGAGTACCAGATTGTAGAACTATCGTGACCGTCAGCCAGAGATATGCCATAGATTCCCCTTAGGGGCATCGTACCGCAGTTCTCGAGTATTCATTTTCCTCGGCTTCCGTCCGCGCCTCGACGAAGAGGCGACGCAAATTGGGGAGATTGGCCTGCGCCAGTCAGATCATGGCCTCAGACAGGATATACACTACTCACCATGATTGGGACCAGGTAGGTCTTTGTATATATCCAGCGAATCCTCGTGGAGGAATAGCAGTCGTTGCGGGCGGTCGGCGACGTAAACTGGAGCAGCAGACTAGGCGCTGGATGGCGGGTCGGGTGGATCAGCCACCATAGGACACATAACGGAGTAGTGCAAATGCAGCAAACCCTCCAGCGTCTCGTCTGCTCCCACTGACTTGTGGCGGGGACAAGAATAATGCGATAGATAATTCGACTTATCTCTCCTTCCAGAGCCGCGCCACGTTCTCCTGAGGCTTTGTTGCCTGTCTGTCTTCTGCCGCACACCCCGCGTCTCTTCGCCCGTCCTCGTCCCCTTTTCGACCCGCTCCCCCATTGCGGAGGCGCGACCTCGTCGCTGCTGAAGCACCTCCATCGCAGACGACATGGCGATCAACCGGTTGCGGGGCGCCTTCCAGGTGCCCAAGAAGGGAGAGACGTTCGAGTTGAGGGCTGGCCTTGTGTACGAGACACCATGTCTGATTAGTTTGTGCTTGTGCGGGATAATGCTAACTGGCCTGCGTCTCTCAGATCCCAATATGCATACGAACGGTACGCGGGCAGACGCAGATCTGGTGACGGATCGGAATTAGGCATACTTATGATTTGTGCAGGAAAGAGGCTATCCAAAAGACCATCATGGCAATGACCTTGGGCAAAGATGTGTCCGCGCTGTTCCCCGATGTCCTGAAGAATATCGCAACCAACGACCTTGACCAGAAGAAACTCGTATACCTCTACCTAATGTAGGTCGTCGAGTCTCCCTGTCCGGTACCTCTGGCTGATAGAGTGCTGCAGGAACTATGCCAAGTCGCATCCGGACCTCTGCATTCTCGCCGTCAATACCTTTGTACAAGATTCAGAAGACCCCAATCCTCTCATACGAGCATTAGCCATCAGGACAATGGGTTGTATCCGGGTAGATAAGATGGTGGACTACATGGAGGAACCGCTCCGGAAGACGCTACGAGACGAGTCGCCGTACGTTCGGAAGACGGCCGCGATCTGTGTGGCCAAACTGTTCGACCTCAACCCGACCATGTGCCTGGAAAACGGGTTCCTTGAGATGTTGCAGGAGATGATCGGAGACCCCAACCCCATGGTGGTCGCGAATTCGGTCACTGCATTGGCAGAGATCTCCGAGACCGCTCCGGAGACAAAGGCGTTGGAGATCAATTCGAACACGCTGCGCAAGCTGTTGATGGCCTTGAACGAGTGTACCGAGTGGGGTCGGGTTAAGATTCTGACCTCGCTGGCGGAGTACAAGACGGCAGATGTCAAGGAATCCGAGCACATCTGCGAGAGAGTTGTTCCTCAATTCCAGCATGTGAACGCCAGTGTGGTTTTGGCGGCGATCAAAGTCGTCCTCTTGCACATGAAACACATCAATCCGGACCTGCAGAAAACCTACCTTAAGAAGATGGCTCCTCCACTCGGTATGTGTGGCGCTGGCGCTCCATATAGTTGCGATGCGGTGTTACTAACTCGATAAAAGTCACTCTGGTCTCGTCGGCACCCGAAGTCCAGTATGTGGCGCTGAGAAATATCGACCTGCTGCTACAGAAACAGCCGGATATTTTGAACAGGGAACTGCGTGTCTTTTTCTGCAAATACAACGACCCTCCCTATGTCAAATTCCAGAAGCTCGAGATCATGGTCCGGATAGCCGACGAACGGAATGTCGACCAGCTCCTGTCTGAATTGAAGGAGTACGCCCTCGAAGTCGACATGGATTTCGTGCGGAGGGCTGTCAAGGCCATTGGCCAGACTGCGATCAAGATCGAGAGCGCCAGCGAGAAGTGTGTCAATGTTCTCCTGGACCTGATCAACACCAAGGTGAACTACGTCGTCCAGGAGGCCATTGTGGTCATCCGCGACATCCTCCGAAAATACCCGGGCTACGAGGGCATTATCCCTACGCTATGTAAGTGTATTGACGAACTGGATGAGCCCAACGCCCGGGCTGCCATCGTCTGGATTGTGGGCGAGTATGCGGAGAAGATCAGCAACGCAGGTGATATCCTGGGGGGATTCGTTGAAGGATTCAATGAGGAGTTCACACAGGTATGGTTCCACGTCCCTCCAGGTTAAGACAGTATTGATTCTCTAACGGATCGGCAGACACAATTGCAAATCTTGACCGCGGTCGTCAAGCTCTTCTTGAAGAGGCCCGACAAAGCCCAGGGCCTGGTGCAGAAAGTGCTTCAGGCGGCGACAGCAGAGAACGACAACCCCGACATCCGGGATCGCGCTTACGTCTACTGGCGTTTGCTCTCCAACACCACGGACCCCAATGCGGCGAAGAACGTCATCCTCTCCCAGAAACCCCCCATCACGACCACCATCCAGTCCTTACCTCCAGCTCTGCTGGATCAGCTGTTGGAGGAGATGTCGACATTGGCGTCTGTGTACCACAAGCCTCCGGAGCAATTCGTGGGTCAGGGCCGGTTTGGCGCCGATGCTGTGCAGAGAGCTGCTATCGAGTATGTTCCATTCTTCTGGCTTCACATTACATTTCGTCCAATGCTAACTCACTCGCTAGGGAACAACAGCAGAATGCTCGTGAGAACCCGTTGGCCGCGGCCGCTGCTGCAGCAGTCACGGGACAGGCTCCTCCACCTCAAGCTCAGAGCAACGTTGAGAACCTCCTCGACATCGACTTTGACGGCGCGGCCCCTGCATCGGCAGAGGGCCTGGCCGGCACACCTGTGCGATCGACTACGCCAGCGACAACTACATCACCACCAGCGACGACGACGGGCAGCAACAACCTGGACGATCTGCTCGGCGTGTTCGGCAACGGCGGAGACACCGCCGGCGCCGGCGCAGCCGCCTCGACAGGCAACACCGGCTTTGGCGGCGCAGAGGGAGATCTGATGAACGGATTCGCAGGGTTGAATCTGTCTGGGAACACCAACACCAACAACACATCATCATCGGGAGGCGACAACCAACCGAAAAGGACGAATGAAGACTTACTCTTCTAGCCTGTTTAGTTATAGTATACTAGTATACTAGTTTCTTGTCGGATAAAATTTTTTATGTTCTTTTTTTATTTTTTATGTCTGGTAGATGTCGATGTTCCATGTCCATGTCCATGTCTCCTAAAATAAATAAATAGAAAAAGGATTTAAGGAGAGGAGGCAGGTGGCTTGAGAAAGAGGAAAATCCTAAGATTTTTTTTAAAAAAAGAGTAAGCATTCTAGTATTAATATAATGTTGCTAGATAGGTAGATAGGTGGATACATAAGCAAGTCAATGAAACAGAGCCTGGCTGTCATTATAGATTGATTGCTTGCTTACTGGCCCATTACTACCTACCTAACACCTATTCAATACGCACATATATATATTTTCCGGCCTCCTTATATACTTGCTCCATCACATGGCTACTGAATAGCTTAGCTACATATGCAGTATATACATGCTTTATTGCTAAATAGCTTAAAACAGCAAGATAAAGAAATAAAAAAAATTAAGAAATGATATCCACGAGAGTCGGAGGGACAAAGATTCCAACAAACGCAGTGAGTGAGTGAGTGAGTGAGTGAGTGATATTTATTGACTCCAGTCTTACTATGATTGATTGATTAATTAATTGATCTTAAATCTCTTATTTCAGTCCAATCTTGTATCTGATACAAGGTACAGTACATAATACTATTCGACGGTGGGGAAAAAAGGGAATGGGGAAAAAAGAGAAAGGAAAAGGCAATGAGTGAAGAATAATAAGGAGAAGAAGAATAATGTGATGAAGATGATGAAACGAATATTAAAGAAAAGTAAAATAAAGTACTTTGCTTGTTGTACATGATATGCCTGCCTGCCTGCCTGCCAATTAATTAGTTAATTATTCGTATTGTATTGCATCGTTTTGTTGTTTCTCATTCTTTCATCACTTTGGTCGCACGGAGAATGTCCTCCAATGACCAACATGGTCCGCCAGGGACCATCTCGGCCCAGACTTCCTCCGGTACGGCCGCATTCTGGTCGAGAATACTCCAGTTGGGGCTGGGCTCGGGTTTGATCCATTTGAAATCCTCGACTTGATTCCAGCGGTCGGAATCGTCTGGCTGGTTCTGATCAAGAGCCTAGGTGCAGAGTCAGATGAATGAGTCGGGGTTTCCTATGTGATGATGATGATGATGAGAAGATACTCACGTATGCTTTTGGAATCCGTCCAAATCGGATATTGCTGCAATCCTCGATGATCGGATTGCTAGAACAACTCAAATAGACATCGACATCGACGCAGTTGTGCATCCGGAATTGCCGGCATGATACCACTATGACACTGTGCTCCACGCCCGTGATGTGCGCCGGCCCTTCCACTTGGCCGCAGATCAGAAGGCTCTCTTTGACGCCTTTGACTGTGAGGCTGGCGTACGGTTTCCCGTTCGTCGTCGGAATGGACATGTCCACCACACAGTGGCGGAGAGAGGTTATGGAAGCTGGCACCGACGAGCTGGACGCCGTTGCGGGGAGCATGATATGCAGACCGTAGTGGTTGTTTACGGACACTGATGACTCGTTAGAAAATGTCGGACGATGAACGGATGTCGATTTCTGTTCCAGCAACGAGCTGTCCTTGCCTTCCTCAAGGATGGCCGGCGACGAGGTGGGTGCAATCTCCGGCCTTAACTGCTGCTGCTCCGGCTCATTGACAGGTGTCGAAGCATAGTTTGGAGTAGGATTGATTGAGGAGTCGCGGGACGACCCGTCAGGAGAGCGGTATGGTGGGATGTGACGACGACCTTGAGCAGCAATCTCCGCAGCATCCGTCAAGGAGACAGCGGAGGCATTCTTCTTCGTCTTGAACGAAAATTTCGTCCGTGGGGCTATTGCAGCGCGCGTCTCTGCTAGTTTGTCCTGCAGCGCTTTGATTGCCTGCAAGTGATTGATCAGTAGGCTCCTCCAAAGCAAGTTTGATCCACTCACCTCGGCATATATCCGTTGGTCGTATGTGGGAATATAACTCGACGCATCCTTGACTTCATTCGACAGCCGTGCGATGCCCGCCAAACAGTGGTCGACAGCGTCCGAACGCTCGCCAGCTACGAGAGAAGTGTCCGCAAGGCGGTCCATTTGTTCTTGCAGAGCTAGACAGGAGGTCAGTCACACAGACCCTAAGATAGAAACTGATAAAACGCCAAGTGCGGACTACCTGTGATCTCATGCTGAAAGTAACGGAAGAACCGTTCTTTCAGCGAGATGTCGGATTTGGAGTTCTGCTCCTTCTCTTCAGGAGGCAGGCGCTCCTCCAATGCTGTTATGTCAGACATGGCTCTGGAGACGCTGTGGTAGCTGCAGGAGGCGAGATGATCGACTGGCTAGGAGATGTCGTATCGTATATACAGCCAGAGGTCCGGATCACCCGATGTGTATTAATGACGTGTGATCCGAATTTCAATCGGACTCGTCAACAATCATACGTGCGGACGCGGACCCAAAGGGCAATAAGGCGATAAAAAAATCAGGGCAGTGTCATGATTATTGGCAAATCGTCCTTGCGACTCAAGATCCACGCATGTCATCGATGTGTTGGAAATCCTCTGGAGCTCCAACGTGCAGAAGGAGGGGCACGGCGGGGAATCCAAGGTGCTTTGACGGTGCCAAAGTGTCAGAGGCAGCTCCACAGGACTAAGTAATTAGATCATGGAGCCACAGCGGAAGGGGCCTCGCGATTTGCGATGTCTGTCCGCGACTCCGCCGTCACTTAAGAAACGACACCTGTTCATCAACCAGCTGCTGAGCGAAGTTATCCCCGTGACGGTGACGTCGATGCTCCGTATCTCACATGACCCTTTCCCCTTCCTGTGGTGCACGTGACTGTCACATGCATCGAGGGCATCAGTTGTCATCTCCAGATTCCAGAACACGCTGTTGCGATTTATAAACGCCAACTTCGCATAAGAGCTACCGTGGATTTCATCTCGTATACAAGCGGATGTATAGGTACTAATCAAGATACCCTGCAGACACAATCTAAAACAATTGCTCCAGCATCAGTTCCGCAACAAACTCCAATGGACGTGGGCATCTCTGGAATAATTCGCGAGAGCTTCAAACTGGTTCTTCCATTGCTAGATCAAAAGGCGTGCTTTCTTGAGTTTCGGCGTCTGCTGATGGAACGAGCCATTACATAGCCGGCGGTTCCTTGCTGTTGCCCCCTGTGTGGAATGCTAAGACAGGATGCCATGACGTCGGAATGCCTGCATGACAGGTTATCCATCTGCGTGTTCTTCAGCAATTGATGCTTCCTAGCCAATCGTTTCAATAAATACCCATAGTTTATTAGGGAAACTCACGTCTCCGAATAAGCTGTTGCATTGTTCTCCGACTGCAACGACGTTCCTGCGTCAGAATGCCCCCGAAGGAGTCATTGGCATTACCGCCCAGACGGAAGGTGCGCATGCCTTCTGCATGTTGCGCCGATCCTTCCCCATGCCTTTTGTTCATTCTCGAAGCATTGCTGAAGAAGAGAAGAGTATGACAGCTCGTGATTTTTTTCTTATCGCCCTCTTTTGGACTGTGGATGTACGCAGTCGTTGTATCCCAACGCTCGCCCCCTTTCCTTGTCCTTCGTTCTGGGTAGTCATTCTTTGAAGTCTCGATGCGTCCTTTCTCTTTTTTACTGTGGGCTTTGTCATTCTCTTTGTCATTGCCACATGCGTCGGCTACTTCATCAGGGCAGTATGAAATCGTCGAACGCCTCCAGACTGTACCAGACGGATGGATCCGGGGTTCACCACCGTCCCCATCCACGCTGATGCAATTTCGCCTCGCTATTCGCCAGGAACGGGCTGCTGAGTTCGAGCAATTAGCGATCAATATTGCGACTCCTGGTCATGAAATGTACGGAAAGCATATGAAGCGCGATGAGATCAAAGCCTTCCTACGGCCTTCATCGGAAATCTCCGAGATAATCCTGTCCTGGCTCAAGTCGGAAGGAGTGTCTGAGGACCTGATTGAGGATAATGGCGATTGGATCAAGTTCATCGTCCCCGTGAAGCAGGCAGAGCGAATGTTGGATACCCGTTTCTATTACTTCCGTGACACGATCACCGGGATGTACAAGATTCGCACCCTGGAGTACTCAGTACCACGAGCGATCCGTCCATTTATTCACCTCATTCAGCCGACGACACGTTTTGGGCAAGTCAGGCCGCAGAAAAGCTTCGTATTTGATCTCAAGAAAGCTCTGGATGCGGGAAATGTGGAAACGGACTGCAATTCAATTGTCACTCCCGACTGTCTGCGGAAGTTGTATAAGCTAAGAGACTTTGTGGCCAGTCCGGATTCGCGCAACAAGCTAGGTATTTCCGGCTACCTCGACCAATATGCCCGCTATGATTATCTAGAGGAGTTTTTGCAAACGTACGCCCCGAACAGGGTCAACGCCAACTTCACGGTACAATCCATCAACGGCGGGCTTAACGAGCAGAATTCCACCGCGGATAGCATTGAAGCTAGCCTGGATATCCAGTACGGAATCGCATTGTCCTACGAAACTCCTACTGTATATTACACTACAGGGGGGCGTGGCCCTCTGGTCCCAGACTTGAGCGAGCCAAACATCGCTGCTTCGTCCAACGAGCCCTACCTCGAGCAGCTGCACTATCTCCTGGGTCTTCCCGACGAGGAACTACCTTCCGTACTGTCCACGTCCTACGGCGAGAACGAACAAACCGTTCCTGAGTCTTATTCTAATGCAACTTGCAGTCTGTTTGCCCAGCTGGGGGTGCGAGGCGTCTCAGTGATCTTCAGCAGTGGTGATGAAGGAGTCGGTGGTTCTTGTTTGACAAATGATGGAACAAACACCACGAGATTCAACCCTGTCTTTCCAGCCTCGTGTCCCTTTGTCACGTCTGTGGGTGGTACCTATCAGATCAATCCCGAAAAAGCTGTTCACTTCTCTTCTGGCGGGTTTTCGGAACGATTTCCTCGTCCATCATATCAAGAAAAAGCAGTGAGCGCCTATCTGTCCAAGCTGGGAGATCAATGGGAGGGCCTCTACAATCCATCGGGACGAGGGTTCCCTGATGTTGCTGCTCAAGCTCTGAATTACGCCGTCGTCGACCATGGGGGTTTCAGCAGAGTGAGTGGAACTAGGTTAGTGTTTGGCAATTCTTTTTGGAGGCTCAAGCTAACTCTACATCAGTGCATCTGCTCCTACTTTTGCCGCCATCATTGCCAATTTGAATTCGGTCCGCTTAGCTGCTAACAAGTCCACTCTGGGATTTTTGAATCCCTGGATCTATGGACTCGATGGACAAGGGTTCACCGATATCGTCGACGGCGGCTCGACTGGCTGTGCTGGAATCGACCCCCTATCTGGCCTGCGAACTGCTTATGTGCCGTACGCAAGCTGGAATGCTACGCCTGGTTGGGACCCGGTGACTGGACTCGGAACGCCTCTCTTTGATGTATTGTCTGCTCTCGCGACGAAGGCGTGATTATCATTATCATATACATAGCCTGATATGCTTCAGATGCCTATAAAACTTTATTTTCCAGATTTCCTAGGCTTCTACCTCATCGAGCTCATCGCCAAGATAAGCTCGCAATGGGAACTCAAATGGTCCGAGCAGTTATCCTAACACTCTGATTGTAGCGTACTACCGACAGCAGAGGTAAATCAGTATGATAATCATTATTAAAAAAAATGAAAGAAATCTTTTCCTTTTTTTTTAGTTTTCTTTTTTTCTCGTAGATATTTACTGCCCTGACAACTGGCGTAGAACATTCTTGAACGTCATTGGCTTATCGAACTGTCACGTGAGAGCCGGAGCTCGTCATAGCAGAGCTGCCTGTGAAGCAGCACCGAGCAAACAGGACACAACCACGTCTCTAATTCTACCTTATGTTTTAATTTCCTCATCTGACGCGGACCTCTTGACGCGGAACGACATATCTTTGGTTAATACCGTCCCCTCAATCCTCCACCTCCTCCTGTCCTAACTGTCATCATGTCTTCCGACCTACGGTCCCTTATCACCGAGCTTCATAAGAGCCTTGACCAGAGACAGCTGGACAACGCTGTAAATGTGCTCTCACGCGCAAAGCGTGCTCTGCTCCACCAAAATGCGCTGATCCCGACGGCGTCGACCCCGCCGCAACTGTTCGCCCAAGCGCGGGAGATTCTCGAGCTCGGAGCGCTCACATCCATTCGCCAGACCGACTCCGCCTCCTTCATCCGATACTACCAGCAACTGCAGCTCTTTTACGATATTGAGCGGCATCTCGAGACGACAGGGTCTGCGTCTGGGCCGTGGGTGGATCTGCTGAAGACGAGCCAGCGAAGCAAGATCACGGGCTTGTATCTTATGCTGTTGCTGAGTTCGGGCGATACGTCCCAGTTCCATACCGTGCTGGAGGGTCTCGTCGTGGAGGCTTCGTTAAGGGGACACAGTGTCGAGGACGATCCGTTCATCAAGTACCCTGTGGAGTTGGAGAGAAGTCTGATGGAGGGGAGCTACGACAAGGTGTGGCGGGCGACGAAGTCGGAGAGGGTCCCATCGGAGGACTTTGGACTGTTCTCGAGTGTATGTCATCTCCTTGCAATACTCCTCTCTTCCTCTTTTGCGGGTTGTCACTGACATGCTCTGCAGATTCTGGTCGGCACGATTCGAAGCGAGATCGCCGACTGTTCCGAAAAGGCCTACCCATCTCTCCCCATCTCGAACGCCAAGAACCTCCTGTTCCTCGACTCCGAGGGTGCTGTTATACAGTTCGCACAGGAACGGGGCTGGATCCTGCGGGACGGCCGCATCTACTTCCCAACCCAGCCGGAGACGGTTGCACCCGTTCCCGGAGCCCCAGGGGCTGTCGAGCCTCTCGTGGCAGGGCAACGACCAGAGAAAGAAATCACCCTGTCGAGTGCCACCATCATCGAAAACACGCTCGGATACGCAAGAGAGCTGGAGACGATCGTGTAGAGTCATTACGAGCTACTACTGCTGCTGCTGCTTGGCGATACGATTGTTGTCCTGTTTTCGATTTCTGTTATTTCGGTCTTCATCAGCTTGATATGGGTTGTATTCTAGTTCCTGCGATATTTTTCGATTGCTGTGCATTCCAGCGAATGGATTGGGGTTCTTATTTCTGACGATTTTTTTTTCACAATGTGATTTCATGTCTTGTATCGTTTCTCGTAGGAGGGGTCGGGCGCGGTCCATATTTCTCGTTATATCGCATGCAATAGATAGATATGGCAGCGCATTACATCCATCGAGACAGGGTCGAAGAGCAGAATCAAGTTCAGGAGTGGGTGAGACCACCCACTCGTCATCTTCTTTCTACGACTTAGTATAATTCTATGTTTTCAATCTGAGCTGACTAGATGTCAACCCTCCACAAGCACAGTCTCCTGTCGTAGAAACTGCTCGAGAGGCATACTAACTGCTTCTTATTCTCTTCTTTCTCCTCCTCCTCCTCCTTCCCACCGCGTCCGCCTCCATCGCCTCTCTGTTTCCAGAAATCAGAAGCGTAATTCATGCTCTGATGCTCTGTGAATTTGGCCAGGAGCTGTATATCCCACTCTCCAACCTCCTCCTCAATTAAGGCTCCTGATCCCGAGTCTGTGACATCGGAACTGCTGCTACTTCTTGCTCTTCTCCTCCGCCATATGACATTTAATATCCTCGTTCCGGCATGCATGCAGCTTGCCAGGATGAGGAATCTCGTCCTGTACGAAGTAGTATCCTCATTACTATCATCTTCTGATGACGACTGCACGGTCAACGGATCTCTTTCTCGCCCTTCTTCAACAATGTCGATTAATTGCAACCGCCAGACGCCTCCGCCCAATCTCGTCTCGGCAAGGACCTTGCCCTTTGTCCGGGGCGTCGCGTGATAGACACGGATAAACTCGTCGTAGCTTCCTGTTAGCAGCAACGGAGAGTCCTGTATCAACGGGGTGGGCAGGGGGAGGATCGCTGTCACGCCGGCGGTGTGGTGACGGGCTTTGTCGTCGAAATTGAGAGCCTCATAATTATTCAGATCCATATCCATATCCATATCCCCGTCGTTAGAGGGATCTTCTTGCTCGACAGGTGCAAACCGTCGTGTCTGGAGAGAGCCGAAGTCGTTGCCTGTGAATAGGAACGGGATTGCCTGTGCATTATTATTACCACTGCTTGATGCTGGCTGAAACGTGGCCAGCGCAACGAACCACGTCTCGATACTTTCCCGCGGTTCGAATTGAGATTCGACAAATTCTGCCCTCACGAGCTGCTCGCCACCCCGCCGAGCTGTGAAGACGGACGTCCTGCCGTCTGAGAACGTGACTGCGAAGCCATCTGCGCTGGTAGATCCATCACAAAAGCATACGCTCTTACCGAACGGAAACCACCGTTCAGGAGCCCAGGCAAGGAAGAGCGCAGGGATAGTCGGGTCTTCATGCGTCTGGATCGTCCAGATGTGCTGGATCTGGGGAAAATCCAAATCTGGGGCGCTCGCCTCAGATCTGGCAACGCGATACAGAGATACGGAAGCAGCGCTAGTCGCAACGGCAAGAAGAGTGCGTTCTCGAGGATGGAAATGGAGGTCGAAGACAGCGTGCGGTAGGGTGACGACTTGCTTCTGGGTTCTGCACATACGAGGTAAGCATATATACTTGACATGTAGTCTTTAATAAAAGGCGCAGCGAGATGTGCATATTATATTGATCTATTTCATACTCACAATTCAGAAGCCATCACATCCAACCGCCACAGCTGTAAACTCCCAGTCTTTTTCTGGTCCACTACCACTTCTTCATTTTCATCTTCTTCTGCTCCATTGCCGTCGTCCTGATTTTTCTTTTTCGCCTCTGAAAGGAGGTACGTCCCCACGACGAAATGGTCGGGATCGGCGGGGCAGAATTCGAGACAGCTTGGCGGTTGGTCCAGGAAGACGGTTGTTAGTGACGATGGATGTTGTATTGTCTCTTCTTCTTCGTTCATTGTTGAATTAAGTTTGTTTCCTTCCTTCCTTCCTTCTTTCTTTCTTTCTTTTTTTTCCTCTCTTTTTCTTTTTTTAGTTGAATCTGTCACGGCTCAATCGAGAGAATCAATCGATCGAGAATTGGCGGTTGGCGATCGACTAATAATAATTCTTTTGTCAAGAAGAGGGGATTATGTATTCTATTCCATTCCAGTCAAAATACCACTGAAGGATATCCGGCTTGGATATTCGAATGGTATATTTTATTCCTTTTATTATCGGAGTAATATGATGAAGTAGAGATATATATTTAGCGATCTACTCCGTACACTGGAATAATTTTATCGACAATCTTTATCGTAACTGTGGGGCACGTTGACAACTTAATTAAAAAATTAATAAATAATCTCCGCCAACCAAGAATCACAAAAACTCCTACCTAATGTAAACAAAGAACTGTGACGTAGTGAGGAGAGACATCTATCTCTACTTGCTTTCCCCACACCATCCTTCATAGCCCTGACAGGCGACATGCATAATGACTAAAACCAAAGGAGCTAAGTTGGTTAACTGATTGAATGGATGGATGAGCAGGTGGATTAACAAAGACCTCAGCCCTTATCATACCATTAGCATCATTTCGTCTTCTCTTTTCTTCAACACTGGCCGGAGTAAATAATAACTTGTCTCGCTCTTGGATAATTCTCCTGCTCAATTATCTATCTGCTGTTCTCGATCTTGCCAGTTTGGTCGCTGTCCTGACGCTACAAGGCCAGGGGGAAAAAAACCACTGATTAAAAGTAAATAAGTACTTGGATGTCCGATTGACGAATATGGCCGATGATTGGAGTGCTGTCGAGGAGACAATTTCGAATGATTCCAGCTTTTATGGTGCGTGTGCAATTGATCGATACATCTCGAGTCAAGAGGATATATATATCTAGCAATCAAGTCTCCAAAATTTACGGTAATTCCTACTGACGTTGCTTTCTAGGAGACGAGGAGATGAAAGATTCCTTGGAAGAGAAGGCGTCCGCCTACGACCCTCTTCCTTACTGGTCTCACATTCATCCGCACCAGCTTTCGACCATTGCCCATAGAAACCTCACTTCTTCCAGTTCAACAGCAGCAGCAGCAACAGCTGCAGAAGTTTCTACAGCGAAATCCCTAGCTTCGCGTCGCCGTCACCCCCACGATGGTCGCACCCACTGCTGGCAGGTGACGGAATCAGTCTCAGAGTTTCTGAAACGACTACCTCCTTCGACGACCCGGGCAGAAGACATCGGGCCCTGGATCCACGTCCGCAACCCCCTCGACAAGACGGATTACGACGCAACGAACATCGCCGACCTCGTCGCCAAGGGCACCGATCTCCTGCACAGCTTCGAAAACGAGAAATCGAGGCTGGAAGCGGAGCATGAGAAGAAGACCACGACCACGGGCACAGGCACGGGCAAAGGCAGAAGAACCACCGCCCCGTTGACGCGCAAGCTCAACGCCCTCCGCGAGCAGCTCAAGGCGGATATCTTTGCGGTCGCGCGCAGCGCGGGCGTTACCACGGGGAAATGGATGCTGTTCCCGACGGAGGATCGGGTGGACGAGTTCTGGGCCGTGGTTGCAGAGGCGACCGTGAAGGGGGAACTAGGCGTGGAAGCAAAAGTCGCGACGAAGGATGAGGAGGCCGGAGGTGCCTCCGCTGCCAGGTTGATAGCGGTGTATACGCAGGATTTCGAGGACAAAGACGATATTCGACGGGTGTTGCTGAAGCTGGTGGATCTGGGGCTCGTGAACGAGGACCAGAGACCCATCTACTACAAGTGCGATGCCTATACGTATCTGGAGATCAAGAGCAGGAATCCGTACGGATTGAGTGCGAGTATGTTTTCCAGTCGGGATGTGCTCACGGGGAAGATTTGACGTCTGGTTTCATTATCATCGATTATGTGTGCATTTAACTGCGTCTGATGATGATGATGATGATGGATGATGATAAAAGTGAGATTCGACGCCATCCATCTATCTATTTCTATTCTGCGCCATGATACCCAATGTTGAATATCCGAGGAACTAGCTTCGTCCATGACCCTCGATTTCGCTTATGAAACGTAGCGGGCAGCCCGCCTAAGGCCAGAGCCTGGACGTGTCAAGGAGCTATCGATAAGTGCACGACCTCCTTTGTCAAGGCGATATCTTGCGAAGTAGATCGATGCTTCCGCAATCACGGTCCATGGCTGGCCGGATAGACCTCACGCATTGACATGCGCTGTAGACGTAATGTGGACTTGCATGAGTCCTAGTTTCCTCCGAAGCCATCCGTCTAGAACGGAGGAAATGATAATCCTCTGCAGCGGATGGGCTACCCAGATCACAGCCGATTGAGATGCTTGCTCTTCAGCAGCAGCTCAATGTTCATACCCCTTCGTCCTGTTTCATGATCTCCTCGCAGGCTGCTCTCAGCTCCGCAACCCCTTTAACGCCCTCCCATTTATTCAAAAGTTTCTCAATCTCCGCCCAGTCTTTCTCAGCCTCCTCCCTCTTATTCTCGCTCAGAAACCTCCTCAGCCTGTCAGGAGTTCCAAGAACCCACTTCACCGTCTCCCTCTCCGCAGTTTTCCCGTCTGCTCCAGCGCCTTGAGCCTCTTTCACCCGCCGCCTGTGCTCCTCTCCCTCCCGGATAAGAGCGCCAGCAGTCTCTGCTACAAAACTGACGGCAGGGCCTAGCGTCTTGGTCATCGTAAGGGGAGCTCCTCGTTCCTCCATGCTCTTGCGCATCGTTCCAATCGTCTCCACAGCCCGAATCAGTTTGGAGTAGTTGTCGTAGACGAGAGCCTTGCGCTCTCCATCGAGTGTTCGAATATCGCCCACAAGAGTATTCTCTGCTTTCAGTACTGTCGCAAGTGAGGACGTGGCAAGAAGCTGGTCAACATAGCGTTGGGCATCGAAGTCTGGATTGTCTAGCTCGGGATTGACCGTGGCTGTGGACGGGCTGGATATATCGCCTGCACCGGTGGTCCGCGGAACACTTCCGGATCGCAGAGCTCCTGCCTCGCCGCTGGACGAGTCTGCACCCGCCGGTTTGAGGTTATAGTAATCACGGAGAGCGGCACGGTTGCGACGATGAGCAGGGGACGTAGCGCGTGTAGAACCCGGCGCGGAGCTGATACCTAGACCGCTGACGTTGACGTTGAGATTGTCGGTAGACGGCCGGCGCGAGGAGGTGGGAGTAGGCGAATGGGCGCGAGATGAAGCGATGGAGGGACGAGGAGACGAGATGGTCGACATTATGACAAAAAATCGAGCAGTGGTGGATACTGGAGTTGAGGAGAGGACAAAGGAGCGTTGAGATGCGTCACGGAGTAATAGCTGCAAGCTCGGACAGCTATCACGATAGTTTGAGGCGGCGGTCCGTGCCGCTCCTGCTGCTTCCCCGCATAAGAGCAATTACAGAACAACTTTGCGTCCTTAACACACCAACTCACACACCCTTGCGAGAAGCAACTCTCACATCCAGGAAGATTGCTGAAAGAAGATCACATTTGTCCATTGTCAAGCCACAATGGCTCGAATCTAGGCAATCAAGGCCCAAATAATTCCAACTCAGACTCCAGCAGATCCTCTCTGACAGGAAACAAGCCTTGTCCCACTGAGAAGAATGTCGAACACGCCTGAGCAGCACATAAAAGCCCATCTGCTGTCGAAATCTCTCCCAGTTTCGCCATCCTGGCTATCCAATTTCCTCGCGTCGACATCACAACAGCAGCAACGCGCGCCGATCTCGGCCTTGACCCAGACAGCTCTGTTCCGCATTCTCGCCTCCAACTTTACAGTGTCTCTGTCTACTTCGACACCTTCTGCTTTACTTCCTGGCAACATCTCTGATCCTGCTATCAAGGAGCGACGGATCCCGGGACCGGTGCCTGTTCAGGTCCTCGACATCGAGGACATTGGCACGAGTCTGTGGAGCCAGGTTGAAGCGATCGAGCGCATCGAGCGAGGGGAAACAGTTAGAGGAAAGGCGATTGTGCGAAACGTGAATGTTGACAAAAGAAACGATCAGGGCACAGAGTCTTCTTCATCTTCCGACCAAACTACAGCCCGCAATCCCAGCAGAACCAGCAGCAATGCAAACGCCGATTCTGGCAACAACTCGGGAAATGCCAGCAACGGGCCCCATCGTCTCGTTCTCCAAGATGCAGCGGGAACAAAGGTTATCGCCTTGGAGCTGAAGCCCGTAGAGGGCATCGCGATTGGGAAGCTTCCCATCGGAGCAAAGCTGCTGTTGAAGAACACTGTCGTCGGGAGAGGCATGGTGTTGCTGACTCCGGAAACGGTAACGCTCCTTGGAGGCAAGATCGAGGCAATGGATGCTGCTTGGCGAAAGAGCAGAAAGGAAAGCTTGCTGGCGAGAATTGAAGCGATAGATAGAGAGCAAAGGGAGAGGGTCGCCAATGGAGATATGATTGAGGAAGACTAAGAATTAATCTTTGAATCTACATGATCTTATGGTAAGGCCGCCTTTTCTTTTGGTTTTTTTTTTCCATTTTTGATTTTTATATAACTCTAATCATACATGCCCTAATGTTTTAAGAACATGATCATGCTGATTCGGACAAAGTATGAGCCAACTCTACCCAGCCCTCTTTTCTCCAAGGGGCAACCATAACAGCACGGAGTGAGTCCCCGATGATCCCTGTCTGTACATACGCCCGACACAGATCTTCCGCCTCCAGTCCGCCTCTTGGAGGAACACTGCGAAGTGCGGTCTTGACAGCCATTTTCGCGGGATGGAGCTCGCCTGTGGTAGCGGCCAGTTCCATCCAGCCATGTGGCTGCCCTGGTGCTAACATGACCGCCGTGGTTGCCTCAGCAATCCGTCTTTCGTCCTCAGGGGCGGTCTTGTCCGCGCTGAATCCCATGGCGGAGATGGCACTCAGCAGTTTGACTACCCTGGAGCGATCATGGATTTCGACATCCTCTCTCGTTCTCATCGTCTGCAGATCGGCCTGGACCGCTTCAATGGCATCCTGATCTGCGTCGAGCAAGGCAATGGCTCCAAGGAGAGTGACGGCGCCGACGTGGTCAGGATGTTTCTCAATGCAATCGAGCAGCTGTTCCCGAGTCACATTTCGTTCCTCTTCTCCACCCTTAGCCCAGAGCACTTGCGCGAGCAGACACACTACTTCAGGAGCATTGTCTGCCTCCTGAAGGGCGTCACGGAACATGTCGATTGCTTGATCCATCGACTTGAGGTAATAATAGGCCAGACCAGCAGTGAGATGAGCTGATAACCGCAGTTTGCGGATAGTTTCCGGGTCGAATTTCGCAGCGTCTTCTTCCCCAGATAGCGTGAGGGCAGTTTCTGCCTTCTCAGCAGCTGCTTCATATTCATAGTTGGCAAGATGTGCTCGTGCAATGTCCGCATTGGCCTGTGCGAAGCGTGCTAATGCCGATGATGACTCCGTCACATCGTACTCTGCTTCCACTCCGGCGCAGACATTCCGTAGGCTGGATTCCGCGTCCGCAAATTCACCAATGCGCTCTGCTAGTAAAGCAGAAAGGTGCTCGAAAGCCAGATCGGACGGTTCTTGGCAATGCAGCTGATGGAGAGCGAAGAACGGCTGGATCAGTTGCGATATTTCATTTGACATGGACGGATCGTGGAGGAGATGGTCGAAGAGGCTCAGGGTGTATTGGCGTTTGGGCAGGGCTGCGGATGAGCTGGAAATGTCGTAAGCATGCGTGAAAAGCGCCCTGGCCTCCACAGGATCCCCAAAAAGAAGAGCAAGGAAACCCTGTCCGAGCCATGCGTGAGCATAATCGGGATCGGCGGACTGCGCTCGAGTAAACGCTTGATTCGAAAGTTGAAGGTCATTGTGAATTAGATAGAAGGCGCCGATGTTCGTCCAATTCTGTGCGCTCCTGTCGTTGAGATGGAGACTACGGACGAACGCATGCTGAGCAACTTTAGGACTAAGCGTCGATGTCACGACGCCCAAGGCATTCCAAAACTCCGAGTTTCCGGCCTCCAACTCAATAGCTCGCTTGAAGCAACGTATAGCTGCCTTGAGGAACTTCCGGGGCTGCTTCTTCTCTCTCTTCCCTACACCAAGCTCGATGGACCTGTATGCTCTGTATTCAGCCCAGCCTAGATTGTACCAGGATACTGCCTGCGCATGGACATCATCCGCACAGACAAACACCGCGCGCTTGCACGCCAGGATGGTGGCAATGATGCAAGCATTCGACGCTACGGAATCCTGCTCATCCGTAGGGTTTAGTAAGGTTGAATAATTTCTTCCCACATCGTCTGTATCTGCCAAAATGTCGAAAGCACTCTCGTCGAGCTCGATGCCCAGTAATGCATGGATGTCCGAAATTGACGTGAGCACTGCCTTGTCCTTGATGTAGGAGAAGATAGAGCACGCATCGGCTACTGCTTTCCATAGGTTAAAGACCTTGGGTCGTTCCTTGGCCATTTCGGTGGCAGTCAATATGGCTTTGTGTGCGCGTTCGGCGGCGTCATTGAAGAGCCCGGATTCAATGCTTCTCCAGGCGCTCTCTGTCAGCGTCTGCAGGAGGGCGATCAACACTCCAAACTCATTCGGTCGGATCTTTAGTACGTTTTCGTATCTCGTAATCGCATCCTCGTAATCTCCCAGTTCCCGCTTCACATTTGCCAGCATATACCGGGCGAACCAGGTATTACTCTTTTCCGCTTCGGAGAGATTTTCTTCTAATGCTTCTGCGTGTTCAAAGGCCTTTGTCGCGGCAATATACCGACCCGAGTGGTGGTAGCTCTCTCCAAGACCAACCCAAGAATGGTAGTCATCTGGTGAGATTCTCAGTGCCGTCTGATACGACACAATACTCTTGGTGTACTGCTGTCTATTGATCTGGACGACCCCTAGAGCGGCATACGGCCAACTGTGGCCCTTTCGCTTGGACCCTGGAGCGGGTTTGGCCTTGCCTGAGTCGACGACTCGCTGGGCGACGGCTTCAACCAGATCCCATTCTTGCTGATCCGCAAAAGCTCTCGCGAGGCGTTCCGCAGCCTCGATCTCAGAGGAGGACAGCTCGAACGCCTTGTGAAAACACCGACGAGCTCTGCCTTTGTCCTTTTTGTAGTCTGCATAGAAGATTCCCAAGCTGGTATACGCAGGGGCATAATTCATGTCCGACTGAATTGAGGCGAGAAAACTGGCATACGCCCCATTACGATCCCTACGGGCAGACGGGGATGGATCCAGTTCCCACTGGCAGTGTCCGACTCGATAGTGAATCTCTGCCTTGAATTCTCGGCTGTGGCCCTTTGTGCTTTGTATTTCATCAAGCACCCTTTGTAGGCCCTCAAGGCCAGCTTCGAGATCACCATTGAGTGCTTTGCACCAGGAAAGCTCACCCTGGATTTTAAGATTGGAAGGATCGCGTTCTAAGGCTCGCTGTAGGAAATCGACTGCTTCTCCGTAATCCTGATCCTCCTCAAGTATCAAGCCAACGCCGAGCAAGCAGCTGGTATTTGTGGGTTTTCTTTTGAGGATATCTTCAAAAATGCCCTTGGCTTCCGGGTGATTACGAGGGGATTGGTAGGAGATCAACGCGGTTGCCAGTGTAATATTAATTGCATCTGTTGTGTTGCGGAGGTTGAGGCCGGTCTGCTTAACCAGATCCTTGACGACGAGCAGACCTTTGCGCATCACGTCAACCGCGCTTCCATCCTCTTCCAGACTCAGATAGAGCTGGCCCATGATGCGATGAGCAATGATTGAAGAAGGTGCATGTTCGAGACCATCTGCCATGAGTATCAAACGATCTTCAACCGCCATTTCAGCATTTTCGCCGTTTGTTTCTTCCTGTTTTGATTCCCGTGACGGAGTCTCTTTAGGAAAGGGTGAGATATCACTCGTGAAGAACCCTTGCAAAACCTTACTAAGCCCATCTTCAGGGAAAAATTCGGTGAATTCCCGAAGAAGGCTAATGTCCCAGTCGGTGAAATCTTCGGCATCCTGCCATTCAAGGACGATCTTCCAAGCAAGGTCGAACGGGCGCTTGATGATCACCATGTCACGTGCGGATCGATAGACTTCCTCTCGCTTAGCCGGTTTCTGGTCCCATGGGAGAACAAGAAGCAGGTTGTAAGCCCGCTGCAACAGCTTCTCCTCGTATTTGTGACGGACGTCGTCATCATTGGACCAATCTATTACGCCGCGATAATATTCATCGAGCTCAGTCCGTTTGAATGCTTCCCGTTTCACTTCCGTAGTTACCTGGTCAATTTTTGCGCCCAGGCGAGTTCTTCTCTCACCAATTTCTCGATTGATGAATTCCTTCTCCTCTGCCTCTGCAATCTCTATCAACCGGAGATACGTGTCCGCGGGGTGCGGAACCCTCCCTTCTAGGCAATTGTAGAGGGGACAGGTTGGAAGCTGTAGCTGCAGCGCCTGCTTCTGCTGTGTGCGGGATCCATTCTTCCCAGCGAATTTGATGTGTTTATCAACAACATCCACGCAACGATCCCTCTCATCACTGGGGTCATAATGAGTTGTTAGCAACGTTCTACGAAAGAGGGACATAATTGGAACCATACGCATCCGCATATATCTGTCCTAATTTGAGAGTCGCATCACGGTAAGCGTCAATCTTGTTGGCCCCTTGCCTTTCGTACAGGTTTATTAAGCCTTGCCATGCTGTTTTATCGTTGTCCTTGATGCGTGTCGCAGCGACGTAGGCCTTCTCCGCCTGATCGGGCTTTCCGAGTTTATCCTGCGCGAGTCCCAAGAAGACATTTCTAGATAATCATTCTAGTCAGCCAAAGGTAATAATCAATAGGAGTCTTCAACAACACGTACGCATGATAGTTGGTGGGGTCCTGATCGACGATCTCTTTCGCTTTGGTAGCTGCAAGTTCGAAGTCTTTGGAGTCTAATGCCGACCTGACAGCCTTCAAGGCTGCTTTAGCAGACATTCTAGACAAGACTGACTTGCCACGAGAGGCAGATATTCATTGCCGCCCGCTGGCTGTGAGCTGTCCTGTTCTGCGTGGTGAAAGCTGCGCTGGTCTCGCTATTGTGGGTTTCCGTGGGGAAAAGCGGCGATACGTCACCGGCTCTCGTATTTGTTCTTATCGCGTGTTTCGTATCCGTATCGCCCGGATCTCTCACCGCCCGGGTCATCCGCCCTCGCAGGGCGGTGGATGTCGTACTACTGTCTTCTCCCAATGCTTGGCAGCTGGGCATTTATTAGTGATTCTTTTCGGTATCAAGACCTTCGATGGACTTAGAAGCTTAGGACTTTTTTTCTGGAACCGGTAGCCATTGAGTTGGCCACTAACCTTGTTCACACCAGTTGCGTCCGAGCTGTTGTCCAGGTAAGCATGTCGCGTGCAGGAAGTTGTGCGAGTTGTGAATACATCCTTCATGATATTGACGATCACTTCCTCATTGCAGGTAGATATAGAGCTTGTTGATGTGGATTAGCAATATATAAAATCAACTGCCCGCCAGGTTGTCTCTGAGCCCCGACAGCTATACTCCGTACGACACCGCCCTTGGTCCGCAGTCTCACTTTAATACACCCGTCTCTTTCATTGTCGCCTTTATTTCATTTTCGTTTTATTTTTATTTTGTCGACGAGTTTACAATATGGCTCCTTTACGGCTGCGGATCGAAGGACATAAGTTCAGGGATCCAAACAACCGAGAGATCACCCTAAGGGGTATCAATGTCGCTGGGGATGCCAAGTACCCCACGGTTCCTGACATGCCAACCCATGTATCCGACAATTTTTACGATGCAGACAATGTATCGTTTGTTGGTCGACCGTTTCCTCTAGAAGAAGCCTCTCTACACTTCGGAAGGTTACGGAAATGGGGCTACAATACAATCAGATACGTCTTTACTTGGGAGGCCATTGAACATGCCGGTCCTGGGAAATATGACGATGAATGGATAGATCACACGATCAAGATTTTACGAGAAGCAAAGAAACATGGGTTTTACGTTTTCATGGATCCCCATCAGGATGTTGTATGTGCCCACGCTCTTGTTGTGCTTGGAAGCCGGTAGTGGCTGACGCCTCCAAAGTGGTCCAGATTATCAGGCGGGTCTGGTGCTCCCATGTGGACGTTATATGCAGCGGGTCTTAACCCCAGGACCTTTAACAAGACGCAAGCTGCTCTTGTACAGAATACCTATCCCGACCCCACAAAGTTCCCGAAGATGATATGGAGTACGAACTACTCCCGACTTGCTTGTCAGACCATGTTTACTTTATTCTGGGGTGGACGAGATTTTGCGCCCAAGGCGATCATCGACGGGCAGAACATCCAGGACTACCTTCAGAGTCATTTTATTGCGGCTTGTAAATACCTCGCCCAGAAGATTCACGAAGCCGGCGATCTCGAAAACGAAGTTGTCATCGGCTGGGAGAGTATCAATGAACCCCACCGTGGATTGATTGGCATCCAGGATATATCTGTTATTCCCCCCGAACAACAGCTCCAACTAGGAACATCGCCAACAGCTTTTCAAGCGATGCTGACAGGCTCCGGGCGGGCTTGCGAAGAGACCACGTGGGAGTTTGGCGGCTTTGGTCCACATCAAACTGGTAGAGAACTCGTCGATCCAGAGGGAGAGTCTGCTTGGTTACCTGCCGATTATGATGACACCACCTATGGCTGGAAGAGAGATCCTGGCTGGAAACTAGGCGAGTGCCTTTGGGCCCAGCATGGTGTCTGGGATCCTTCCACAGACGAGCTCTTACGGAAGGATTATTTTGCGAAGAATCCCAGAACCGGAGAGCCTTTGAACTACGATAAGTTCACCAATACCTACTTTTTAGATCACTACAGGGCCTACAGGGATGCCATCAGAAGTGTACACTCTGATGCCATCCTGTTCTGCCAGCCTCCTGTGATGGAGGTGCCGCCAGTTTTGAAAGGGACAGAGGATGACGATCCCAACATGGTGCACGCGGTCCACTTCTACGATGGCTTGACTCTTCTTACGAAGCACTGGTTAGTTTCTTATGTTTAGATGCTAAATTTTCACCAACTGACCATTTAGGAACCGGATTTATAATGTCGACGTGATTGGCGTTCTTCGTGGGAAGTATCTCACGCCTGCATTCGCCATCAAGATTGGAGAGACCGCTATCAGGAACTGTCTTCGCGACCAGCTCAAGTTCCTTCGAGAGGAAAGCTTCAAATGTATGGGCGACCATCCACTCATTTTCACCGAAATTGGGATACCATATGACATGGACAATAAATACGCATACAAGACTGGCGATTACAGTAGTCAGACCAGCGCCATGGATGCGAATCACTTTGCGTTGGAAGGTAGTAACTCCAACGGTTTTACATTGTGGTTGTACATGACTCAGGTATGGGTGTCGCCCAATTATTTAATGTCACAAAGAATAGATTGCTCACGGCATTCGGCAGAACGACCACGAATGGGGGGACCAATGGAATGGTGAAGATCTCTCTATTTTCTCTAAGGACGACCTGGAGCTTCCAAATGCCAGCGTTCTCGGTCAGCGAAACGGCTCTAGGACATCGCTTGACCGAAATTCACCTTCATTCTCACAAAGTCAGAGTACGACGGACTACGGAAAAGTAGAACCAAACAACATCAAAACCGCTGTCGAATCGCCTCACATGTCTTCCGGATCGTCAAAATCCTCGCCAGAGCTGGTATCTAAGCCCGGTTTTCGGGCAGCCGAAGCGTACATCCGCCCCAGCCCGATCTACACGAATGGGGATCTCTTAGGATACGGGTTTGACCTACGCAACTGTACCTTCACCCTGTCGTTAAGTGCCAACGGCCCAACAGCGGAGCACGCCCCTACAGAAATATTCTTACCCGAATTTCATTTCCCCAGTTCACAGACTGTTGTTACCGTCAGCGGGGGGAAATGGACTATCGAGTCAGATGAAGAGGCATCTAGCACCGTTCAGCGTCTCAGATGGTGGCATGGCGAGGGAGAGCAAGAGATCAAGATTCGGGGCGTTAAACGGAAGGCCGGCGAGATCCTCAACAGCGACGAGGACGAGACGTATCTGGAACAATGCCAGAAAAACACATGCAATGTGATGTGAGAAGGTTCCGAAACCACAGCTTAGGATGTTTTCAGGTTTTCTTCTCTTCGGATTTCATTGGTCACGTTCTCTGATTCATCTCGCATTTCGCGGTTCCCGGAAGCTTGCATTCTGCTTATTGATTTTCATTGAATACGATACAATGGCATGATAATACTCAAACATACTGCTCTGGATGATCCTATAGAAATCCAAACCAGAGTTCGTAGTTGGCTCCAGGAAATGGTTAGACAACTATGTTGTCGCCGGATCAGATAATTCTTGATAATTGATTAACTCGGGTGACCCGGCTAATCGGATTCCATACATATATTTAGGTGGGTACCTGTACTGTATATCTGAGAACCTAAGTCTTCCTGGTGCTTCATCACTTGTTCTCATGACCGTTGTAGAAATACAGCTTTTTGGATCAGTGATATTACAAAAGCAGTGCTGGCACAGAAATCCATTAAGTTGTAGGAATTGCCGTGGGAGCTGGCCTATTTTTATATCTCGGTGGATCCAGGAATAAAGTTACTAACCTCCCGCATGATCTAGCCTCGGTCAACTAGTCACTACCTAGTCTTATCTGATCCAAAGACATCAGTCACATCTCCCCTTAATCTTTCATTTGGACTCCTTGTGTAACGAATTGAATGAAAAATTTGACTCCCAGATATTCATATGGTGGATGTCAACGTTCCAGCTCTGGGTACCTCAGAGTGCAGTGTGCCTACTAATGAGCGCAAGAAGGAAGTGCGCAGACGACAACGTCAAACGTTGTCCTGTCTACCATGCCGTCGACTCAAGGTGAAATGTGACAGAGGACGGCCTTGTGGACACTGTGTCTGGAGTGATAGAGCTGCGAGTTGTCGGTACGCACCTTTCCCCCGGAACACAGAGAACTCAAGCTCGCCGGCGGATGGATCATCTGGTGAGGACCAGATCAAAGCCTCCAAGGCAATCAATCCACCAGCTATTCATCCAAAGCCAAAGCATCCTCTGCTTCCGAAGAGACCAGAGCTCCAGAATGGGGATTCTGATAGGCATTCTCCTTCTGTTTCTGATTCCACTTCATCGAAAACCTTGGACATATCGTCAAGGAAAGAAGAATGCGGAGGGAACCAGCATAACTTTTATGATCTCCATGTCGTATGGAAATCGAAGTTTAGAGGTGCAACTCATTGGTCTAGTGTTCTGCGCGAGGTGCGCGCTGTTCTACATGAGGTATGTAGCTTTTTGACTCTCTCACTTCTGCAGTCTAAATTCTGATGTCGAATGACGCATAGTTTGAGACAAATCTGCCATTTTTCAATGGCAAATATGAAACTAGAGACTGTAGTATCGTGAAGCTGCTTGGCGCTATCAGAAGTCCTTTCTGCTCAACGGTACCACCTCTTAACTATCCCCTTGGACTCGGTTATAACAGTCATTCTCCCTCAAAAGACGAGATTTTGACCTATGTACCCGATCGCCTAAGAACAGCGTCACTTATAGAGAACTACCTGGAAACAATTGAACGGACGCATCCACTCTTGCATGTTCCGACCTTTAGGGACGAACTGTCACGGTTCTGGGCGAATCCCGCTGCCGTCGACGATAGCTGGCTAGCTCAGCTACTAGTGATGCTTGCTCTTGGATATGAAGCCAGCAAGAGCGATGATCAAGTTTCAACACCCAGAGACACGGAGGACGAGGTGCTGCAGAAATTCTTCCAGGGAGCGGAAACATGTCTCAAGAGCACTCCTTTCCTGATCGCCCCCAACCTCACCACCCTGCGAACACTCTGTATGATGGTTCTTGCCAAGCGGACTACCGCATCCAGTTGCCTCGAATTAGATTCATGTGGTCCCCTCATGAGCACTATTGTTCGACTCGCTATGTCGATCGGCCTTCATTGTGACCCGCGAGACGACGACAACATATCCCCTTTCGAAAAAGAAATCCGCCGGCGACTCTGGACTACCATCGTATTCATGGAAATCCAAATGTCGATATCGACTGGGATGCCGCTTCTTCTCCGGTCTTCCGGCTTCAATACACAACCTCCAGCAAATGTCAACGATGTGGACCTAAGCCCATCTATCCCGCTGCACATGGCAATCAGACCGTCGATGGAATACACAGACTCGACGTTCCAGATCATTTTGGCGCGATCTTTTGGTATAGCGGTTGATGTGGTCTCTCATGCTAACTCTCCAGCTGGCGTCTTTGAATACGACCAGGTGCTTCGTTATGGTGCTGAGATCAAGCAGCTCCTCTACGAAGCTTCGCAGGTATACGACTGGACTCCTTCAGCTACGAAAGAAGACTGGAAGTATCTTCAGAAATTCACGTTGGAAATCTTCCTGCGGCGATTATTGCTCGTCCTACACTCGTATTACGGCCAGAAACCAGAAGCGCACACCCAGTATGAAATATCTTACTGGTCAACCCTGGAATGCTCGCTTGCGCTTCTTGTTCTCCAACGCCAGATGTCGGAGGACTTGAGCACTCCCAAGACCCGCGTCTGGCTGGCCGAATTCCTCAAACATGATTTTTATATCGCAACGCTGATCGTGTGTCTCCAAGTGGCACGGAACGATGCTCTCGGGGTGGACGAAACCGGGGGGATGCGCCACCAAGGCATCGAGATGCCCCCGAGGCAGACCATCATCCAGACTCTGCAATGCTGCCGAGAGATCTGGGCGCGGAGGATCTGCCGCTCGCACTGTCACTTCATGATACACATGACGATTGGCAGGCTGATCGCGACGCTTGAATCCCAAAATCAGAAGAAATCCTCGTCCCTCCCAGAGCAGACGGTGTGTATGCAAGACAGTCTCGAGGCCTTGAGACAGTGTCAATGTGGCAATTGCAGGTCCAGGCCCAGGACTGTGAAGGATTTCTACCTGAACCAGACGGTGATGGGTTCGTAGAACATTTGCATTAATTGCATGTATGTATGTACAGTATCTTTCCCTCCTCTTGTGGTTCTGTGGTATCCGCTCAGGAAAGAATATATCAACGATGTATATAGAAGCACTACTCGCTCATATGCAGAATACCCAAAGTCTTGCCAGTCCATCCAGATCAAGTGATCTCCATCACCTGACACAGACCCCACACATGACCCTGGACAATCGACGGCAGCGAAGCACTCTCGAAGCCATGATATCATCCCACCACGGAGTGATCCCGCAGCAGGCTGCCAAGGCTGACAGGGTGGAGACCTTCTTAGTATAAATCGAGGGTGAAGCGTAGACACAAGTCTGCATGCTGGAGCGGTGTGCTTGTTGCCGCGGCCGGGGTTGGGCGGCAAAAGGCGCGTCTTGAAAAGTCTCGCAAATCACGGCCAAGAATCTCTCCGCCCGCGTCAGCATCCTGCTTAACTAATTATTATCATCTAATTTCTCCTAAACGGCAAAGCAGGCAAAACTAGAAGCGCTCCCTTAGCAAGCATACTCTAGAGCTGGCTAGATAAGAACCAAGAACGGAAAGAAGAAGAGAGAAAGGACAGAGAGAAGCCGTTCGAATATTCCCTTAGCAGTTGGGCACTACCCTGCACGGCTGGCTCCGTCGTGTCCGCGGGCAAAAAGCTCCTGGTTTGCCTGCACCCAAGTTCAGCCTGAACAGGCCGGACTATGACACCGGCCGTGCAGCCCTGCAAAGGAAGTGTCAGGTTCAGGTTCGTATAACTGTTGCGTCGGACCTGGTGGTGAGAAGAAACCGCACCCACCATGGCCACCAACGGGCTATCCGAGGGCGGCATGGCCGACATCATACGAGCCCTGGAACTCTCCCACGACCCCACGTCATCAAATGAACTGCGCAGGCAGGCTCTCCATTTCCTGGAATCGCAAAAACAGGGGGATGCGGCCGCTCGTAATGGATTCCTGCTGGCGTCGCAGGCGGATAATTCGCCCTTGGTCAGGCATTTCGGCCTGTCCCTTCTGGACCATGTCCTGTGCCACACCGGTTTCATGCTTTCTAGTGAGCAGATCTCCGAGCTCAAGGACATGGTGCTGCAGCTGGCGGAATCCATCCGGCCGGAAGATCCAAACTACTATCGCAACAAGATCGCGCAGCTGTGGGCGGAGGTTGCGAAGCGGAGCTGGGGGATCGACTGGCTGGGCATGGACGAGTCCTTAGTCAAGCTCTGGAACGCGAGCGTGCTGCACAAGGAGTTTGTTCTCACCGTGCTGGAAACGCTGTCGGAGGATATCTTCTACCGCGAAGATACCGTGTCATCTCTGCGAGGGACCGATCTGAACAGAGCCCTGGTCGAGATTTTCACCCCGCTGTCCGTCTTCGAAGAAGTCTATCCGGAGAGAGACCATCGGGTTGAGCTTCGATGTGGGAATGAAGGCTGGCTCAGCAGAACATGCGATTTCTTAAACAGCTGCCTCGAGAATCTGCAAACGTCACGCGAGGCGAAGGAGTGTTCGTTGAAGGCTCTTGCCGTCCTGAGATCGGTCCTGGTCTGGTCCATTCCAAAGGCTGTTATCGCCTGTCATGCGGTCGCAACTCTCTGTCGTACATTGACAACGCAGATTGACCAAGTTCTTCTGGTAAGGATCCTACTTCTTGATCCTATGACAGACAAAGAGGCTGACGTTCCTAGGCTGCGGTGGAGGCCCTCCATTCCTTGTACAGTAGATCCAGCTATGAGATCGATGAATTTCAACCGTTGATACTCTTAATGTATCAGACAGATCATCTTACACTGTTTCGGAAGCTGTTTGAATGGTCTAATGTTGAAGCCACTGACATCGACGAGACGAGATATGCAGTCGCCAAAAAGTTGTCAGAGGTATGTACTGTACTTTTTTTCTTTTGCTCTCAGACTCCAGTTAAGCTAAAAGAGGTTTGTAGTTGATGTCTTATGTCGCTGGGTTTCTCGAAGACAAAGAACTCAATCTACAGGGCGCATATGGGATCGATATGCCTCTATTTTTTCAATTCCTGCTCGAGATCCTTCGGCACCAAAGCTTGACAGTGTCGATTCCGGTGCTTCATTCCTGGTCTCGACTTCTGGTGTCGGAGAGAATCGGCGACATGGAAGTGGTCACAGGTCTAATCGCACCCTTGTTGGAGATTTGCACGCAGCGGCTTGTGCGGTGGGAGTCCCTGCCGGAAGATTCGGAGGATCCGACTGTGCTTTTCCTAAATGAAGATATCGATACGATACCGGAGCGGCATGCTTTCGTGGGAAATTATCGCCGATACTGCTCTGCGGTCATTGAGATAATAGTTCAGAAACGACCGCACGATGCTATTCCTCATATCCTCGCCGGGGTTGACCAGATCTTGAATAATTTATACAGTGGAGTCCAGCCATTTAGCGGTACGTTCTCTCTCCCCTCAAATTGTTTTCAGGGTTTTGGGTTTAACAGTTTGAATAGTTGAGTCCTTTAAGAAATCATCGATCCCTCTCATGCGTGCGGACACACAATTTTCTGTGGTAGAGGCGACCTTAAAGGGCTACAATAAATGGGTAACAGTACATGGGCGGATGCCTCAACAAGATGTATGTAATCATATCCCGTTCTTTTGTGCGGGTTGCTGATTACTGACATCTGCAGGAGCATCAACGGAGAGAATTAGAGAATATTTTGGAAACTTGGGCTCTGAGCCTGATGCAGAGAACCTTCGAGGTATATTTCTACTTTTTTTTATTAAAAATGCGAAGTCGAGACTGACAGCCCGTCAGGATCCAGTGATAAAACAGAGAGTCATCAGACTCATTGTGGATATCTCATCGAGAGCCCTTGACAAATCATCGAGTTTTGCGCTCAAAGTCCTGGAGCATATATTGATGACGCACGTCGAAGACCAGCCGCAGTATCCAGCATACTCAGAGGCCGTGAAGGAATTGAATAGTCTTGCGAGTCACGAGTTGCGCCGACTTTCAATGCGTTATGCGGATTACTTCTTTGTAAGTATTATTGGTCATTCCTGGAGAAGGCGTGCGCTAATTCGCGCTTTTCAAGACGTTTTACGATGTGCTGGAGCCCAAAATCAGGGAGATTGCTGCTGCGCATCAGACGGACGATAAACTCCAGACGGAGTTGAATTCGGTGTTACTGATCATAACGTAAGTATTCGAGATACCGCGAGTACGCTATCGTCGACTAACGGCTACAGACAACGGGCGAGCAATGTCGATCCTTACATCCGTGAGACGCGGCTACAAGCGTTTGTTGAGCCAATTAGACAGGCGTGGCAGAATGAGGAATTCAAGAGAATATCCTCTTCCTTTAGTGGATTCTGCCAAATGCTTGGCGTAGAGAGAGTCGGGCCGTATATGCAAGCCAAACAGGCGCATAAAATAGAGGATTGGTCGACGGTTCCCTTGGATGAGGAAGGAAAGAGAATCCAGGAAGAAATGTCGGCCAAGTTTCAGGTAAGAGATTCCACGCGTGAAATTTATGAAGGTTACTAATTCAGCTCTCATAGCTGCTTCCTTTGCGTGCGACGAAAACGCTGCTTGCGGTATCGACGGAAAAGCTCAAACGAACTGAGCCGGCATACGAACTGGCGTGCGGTCTCTGGCGTGATATCATCCCAACGATCCTTCCGACGTTATTGCAGCTCGTCAGGTAAGACTCCTCGGCCCCCCATATAGTGGCTTTCTCTCATTCAGCCTCTAGTCACGCCCATGCCTTCCACAATCCGGCGAACTGGGGCGATCTCTCGGATGACATGCAAGCCGTCGTGGGACGGATTTTGACAGACCGATTTTGGCAAGCGGGCATTTCGTCTGGGAGCCGAGATGACTTCTACGCCAAAATCGCAGAGTCAAGGTCCAGTCTCGAAGGGTTTGCATCGTCAGTCCGCGGCAAGGTGAGAGCCGTGCGGGAGACGTGCTACTCGATGCTCTTCAGCATGAGCCGACTCCGCGAATACTTCTACGGATTCGAAGAGCTCCCGGTGCCGCTGTCCGAAGCGCTGTTTAAGGACTCGACGCATCTCTCGTCGCATCAATTCTCCATCCTCTTGAATATTTCCCGCTGCCTGATCGACGATTGCCCAGTGCGGTTTCGAAGTCAGTTCCTGCCTCCTATGCTCTCGACTCTGTTCACGCAGATCGATAAAAAGGTCACGAATGAGTGGGACAGCATCGAACGGCGGAAGGCAGGCCTTGTCGATGGTGACCTGACGGAGGAGATGAAAGATGAGAGCATCCTTCGCCAATTGACGTATTCTGCGGTGGTCATGGTAGCGAGCCTGCTTGATCCTCAAAGAGGGGGTGAGTTTCTTTTTCTCCATTCCTATAGCAATGGCTTGTTATATGCTTCCTAACACTATGAGTCTAGATCCGGATGAAGCAGAAACCTCTGATCCCAGCGTGCCACCACCACCGCCCTCTCTTTCCGACTCCATGCGTCATTTTGTGCTCTCTAACCCACCGATCCTGGAACCCGTGATCCTTTTCTGTACGCATGTCCTCCGCATGCGGGACACGCGATGCTGCAGCATCATCACGCGGGTCATCCGCTCGATCCTGCAGGACTTTGCACCTCCCCTCAACACGCCCACGGCGGTGACGATCCGGGAGTTTATCTCCTCCGAAGTGCTCAGAGCATGCATCACGTCCGTCCACGAGCCGTACTTTGTCGACATGCAGAAGGACCTCGCGCAGCTGATCTCCTCCATCTGGATCCTCTACGGGCCCAGCACCTCCACGCCGCGCTCCGTGATGCTCAGTCTGCCGGGCATGTCCGAGGCGCGCGTCGCCAACACGGAAATCGCGCTGATGCGCTCGACCTCCGCCCGGCAGCAGCGCGCCCTGATCCTGGATCTCCTGGACGGCCTCCGCGGCGTCAGCATCGCCGAACAGGGCAAGATCCTGGGCAGTCGCGAGGAGCGCCGCAAGGCCCGCAGCGCGATGCAGGCGCGCTACATGACGAACGAGATGGAAGGGCAGGAGAAGACGGGCCCCAGCAAGGTCGATATCGACGACGGGCCGGATCTGGGTGGTGTGGCGGATATGTTTGGTTAGTTTTTTTTTCTCTCTCTCTCGAACTTTCGAGGTTTGAGATTGAGAGGGGTGGAAAAGGAGAATCAATCCGTCAATATATCGATCGATCAATCTTTTTCTTTTTTGTCGATGTTTGTCGATGATATAAATAAAGGAAGAAAAGGTATATTAGGTAATGTATGTACTGTACATTGCATACCAATGTATGTGTATGCATTCATGCATGCTCTGTATGCATTTCATATGAAAGCAAAGCCAGGCAAGACATAAAAAAGCAAAAAAAGCAAAAGTCTCAGGAACAGAAGGGGGTAGGTAGGGGGGTGGAGGAGTCAAAGACTTTCTTTTCTCCCTCTCTTATCTTTTTCTTGCATCTTTTTCATTCTTCATCTCCTTTTGTGTCGTATCATCTCCCGTTCTTGATTTTTTTTTTACAAATACTGTTTTTTTTTTCTCTTACTTCCAAGCGAAGATGCGAGATGCGGGGAGGAGACGTAGAACGATCATCATCCGATATCATTTATATCACATCACATTACACTCACAACATTACACTCCCTTTACTTTCCCCCCATAGGACTTGCAATTTGATACCCTTCTTTTATGTATTAAGAGCAGGTTCGAAAAATAATGAGAAGATAAAATTCCTTATTTTGTGTTGCCAAATCAAACTCGTGTTTGTCGATCGGTATATCAGTATATGTACAGGCAGCAACTCTCCCCATCTCATCCTAGTTCTTTTCCGATCAAGGTCCTTTCTTTTTCTTTTTCCCCCCCCCCACATGCGGTGACACTCCCCGTAAAAACGAGAAGAAAAGAACAAAAGAAAGATGCGGCAGACACGGAAATCAATAATTCATCGCGGTTGGAGATAGATCAATTGGCCGGGATAGAACTTCAACTGCTTCCTTTGCCTCTCGTTTACTCGGTGACCTTGCTAGGAGTGTACGCGAACGTAGGGCGGACGAATCTGTCATGACGCAAGTACAATTAACATCCGAATTTGGGCGATTATCGTCTGGGCCAATTTGCAAGCATGCAAACATACCTTTCAGAGTTGTACACCTTGGTCTCAGTGCCAAGCAGTTCCTTCTCGCGGGCCTTGTCGGCATAGTATCGTCGGACCTGATCACGGTCCTCCTCGGCCTGAAGGAGCGGGATCAGGTGAATCCGCGCCCACATCTTCTCTCTTGCGAGCTCACTGTAGAAGAAAAGTAGCGTTAGAACCTTGCAACTCGACCATTTCCGTGACGTTGGTTATAATGCAATTGGTTACTTTCAGACCAATTGCGATGATTGCAATTCGGGGGCACTCGGGTGACAGGAACGGATTGACGTGAAGGCAGGGCAGCCATACTGTTTCTCGCGAACTCCGTAGTAGAGCTTGTAGAAGCCATATGCCATCATCAGGTGCATGCCAATGAGATAGTAGACAGGCTTGAAACCGCGGGCAGGCAGGTTACGCTGTGAATAGTCGATATGGATTAGTTACGACCCCAATTCCTCGTGCAGAGAGCCAGATAGCTCTGACAACGTACCTTGTACTGGACAGGCATATAGCCCCCAGCGGGGGGCATATCCTGCGGCATTGTGGCGGCTGGTGAGCGATAACTCCGACTTCAATGTTGGATCGTAGGTTGGAGAGGTCGTCGGAGCATCGCGAGGAGTGTAAGTCGATCATCGCGTCACGTGATGCTCATGTGGCTGCATTCCGCCCCACGTCATTGGTTGCGATCGGCTGCGAAATTCTATCAAAAGCGTTAACTGCATCATCATTTACCGACGTTATTGCAATAAGCCTTTCAACCATGGAGGAGGAAGAGCGGCCCCGGAAAATGCAGAAACTGGATCACGACGAATCCAATGATGCTCTCTTTCAAGAAGATCTTGGGCCTGTCATGACAGGGGCCGTTGACCCTAGCGAAGCAACCGCAGCTGACAGAGTGCCGGACGAAGCTAGTACTCCAGCCGAAATAGATGAAGCGGGCAATACAAATCAAGATGAAAACAAGGATGGTGAGGGCGCACAGCCTACAATGTCGAAGAGCCAATTGAGGAAATTACGGAGGCAGCAAAGATGGGAAGAAAAGAAGCAGCAGCGCAAGCTCTGGCGGAAGGAGAAGCGCAAAGAGCGCAGGAAAAAAGCGAGCGGCGGCTCAGGAAGCAGCCCAGAATGCTCAAGAGACTGGGAGCGAGACTCCAAATGCGCCTGCCCCTACCACAAACAGCTCCAATTACGATCGGTCCTTGTCCCGATCACGTTTGTCATCGACTGCAGTTTTGACGACCTGATGCTGGACAAGGAACGGACATCTCTTGCCTCGCAAATCACGCGATCTTACTCGGACAACTCTAAGGCACCGTATCGAGGTCATCTCGCCATATCAACGTTTGACAAGCTGCTGAAGCAGAGATTTGACACGGTGCTGTGCAAACAACATGAGAATTGGAAGGGTGTCCATTTCATGCAGGAGGACTTTGTCCACGCTGCGAATCTGGCTAAAGACTGGATGACTGGTCCTCAAGGTGGCAAACTGGAAGGTCCCTTTGCGGACAAGACCGATGCAAGACCAGAAGACGGGGAAATCGTCTATCTAAGTAGTGAAAGCCCGCACACGCTGACGGAACTGAAACCGTACAGCACATACATTATTGGCGGGCTGGTCGATAAGAACCGACACAAGGGGATATGCTACAAGCGTGCTACGGAACGGGGCATCAAGACTGCCAAGCTTCCCATTGGAGATTATTTGCAGATGTCAACAAGATTTGTACTTGCGACGAACCACGTGGTGGAAATAATGTTGAAGTGGCTGGAGCTGAGGAATTGGGGAGAAGCCTTTATGCAAGTTATGCCGAAGCGGAAAGGTGGTGTTCTCAAACAGAACCGTGGTCAAGATGCCAACGAGGCGGACGACGGGGCGGATGACCAGTCAGAATCGTCTGCTGATGAACAGGAGGCTGCTGATGAGCAGGAGGCTGCTGATGGGAATGCAGCAGAATCGAAGGACTCATGAGCCTATGCCAGTACAGCGGGATTTATCTGGTTTCAATTTTTGATGCCTCGATGGCACATCTTCGATATGCTCGATGCGCGACAGTTCCAGGAGTGGTTGCGCGAATCGAATGCATCCTCTGTCAATGTCAATTGCTTGCTAGAGCAGGGACTCTGTATGGACGTAATGTACATACATACGATATATGGCAGATAAAAGCCGAAGCAAGACACATGTATATATTAGATATCAGCATCTATATGTGCCACTGCAAGTACAAAGCGAAAAACCATGGAAGCGATCATGTGGAGTCACATGCTACCTGCCTTGATCGGGCAGTTGCCTAATCGGCCTGCTGCACTCCGTCTGCAGGCCATTATTGGCCAGAGAGCTTGCGCCACACACCGCCACCGCTAGGCCGCCACACCCCGTTTGGGTTTTGCGTCATTGATAGGCGGGGACGCTCCGTTGCTGGACAACAGAAAAAAACAACAGGTCCAAACATAAAAAAAAACAGGCAGCTGCAACCTGGTAAGCTCGTCATCCTCGTCGGTGATGCTTCCTTCACCATAATCACTGCACCTGCCTTTCGTTTGTCCTCCAACACCTTCACTCGACCCTGCAGGCTCTTGAGCGCTAGCAAGGGAATCTGCCACCATGTTTATGCTCCGCAACGGTATGTCGTCCTTGCTATGACCCCGCCATCAACCCCTCCATGTGATGTCTCTCTGAGCACGACACCAAAACTTTAAACTTTTAAACAATTGTTTGTTGCTAGAAGGAAGTTCGACTGACATCTTTGCTTGACAGTGAGCAAATTCCTCTTTGGGGATACTTCCAAGGAAGCTATCATCGAGATTCCGCAGGGCCAGCTCTACCTGGTCCGTCCTCTCTCTCCAAAGGGTTACTCTGAATTGATCTTCAAAGACGCGGCCGCTACCATCCGACGGACGGGTCAGGAGTTCCAATACCAACTGGTGATTCAGAGGGCGTACGAAGAAGGTGAAGAGGAGCTTGCAGAGGAGGAGGACGAACAGGGCACGACAGGCGCCCTCGACAAGGACGAAAAGGTCTTCCTTCTGGATCAGGCCCTGCGCTTCCGCTCTGTGGTGCGCGAAGGTGGTGAGAAGGTCCTCGCGTGGAGGGATTTGAGTGGTGACCCGGGCGATCTCTACGAGTTCGTTTGCGATTCATCGGTCTCTTCGGACAAGGTTGCAACCTTTGAGCTTGCTGCTGTCCAGTGTCAGTACGAGAGGAAATACCGAAGGAGCGCGCAGAAAGCGACCGAGCAGCAACTGAAGGAGTTCTATTTCGAGGAGGAAAGCCCCATCCCGTCAGCCAGTCCCGTTGGCTCCCCTGTCGCGCCGACATCCGCAGAGTCTACAGCAGCCATGGCAAAGGACGTGGAGTACGCCAAGGCTAAGGGCACATTGAAGCCTTCTACAACGGAGGAGCCCACCGCAGCGCCCCCATCAGCCTCTGCACCCGAGGCGAAAGAGATTCTCGCAAAGGAGAAGGCAGAGTTGCACCTCTTCGACTTCCCCAGCGGTACATTCATTCTCCAAGATCCCGAAGTGGTTGCAACCGTCTCAGAGATAGGGACCTGGCAGTACTGGCTTCAAATTAGTGGCAAGGATAGAGAATGGCTGGGACAACCTGTCGTCGCCGATATCAACCCCGTCTTCAACTTTGAGTATCTCTCCTTCATCTTCAATCACTACACTGAAGATGGTTCTGCCTACTCGTGGCTGCTGCGGTTCAGGGATCAGCCAACAGAAGAGAGGTTCCAGGAAGGTCTGATGCAGGCTCTGTGGGAGCAACTGAATGAGATGAAGTGGGTCAAGGTCAAGGAGGATGATAGGGACTACGTGTTGGATGCCTTCCAAGACCTCACCATGGAGGACTCGCCGCCTGAAGGAGGCGAGACTGCCGAAGAGGAACAAGAAGAGGAAGAGGAGGAGCAAGAAGAAGAAGACGATGCTCAGCGCAGCGAACATTATGACACCGATGAAGAGCAAGATGATGTCGTTACGCGCCCCGATGATGGAAATGTCAACTCGCAGCTTGCTGTCGGATATAAGCACGATAGATCTTTCGTCGTCCGTGGTTCGAAGATTGGTGTTTTCAAACATACTCCCAACAACAACTTGGAGTTCTCGACAAACATCTCGAAGGTGGAGACGCCAAAGGGCAAACTGTTCAGTCCCAAGAAGGTCATGCTGCACAGTGAAGATTCGAATATGATTCTCCAAAACGAGGAGGAACCGAATACCCTTTACCGGATGGATCTCGAATACGGAAAGGTAGTTGATGAGTGGAAAGTCCATGATGACATTCCAGTGACAACGTTTGCTCCTGAGAAGGTGAGTAGATTGTTTACCTGTTACCATCCGAAAGAAATTTACTGACTTTTGATAGAAATTCTCGCAAATGACCTCAGAACAGACGTTCCTCGGTGTGTCCAACAATGCCCTCTACCGGATTGATCCGCGTCTCGCAGGGAACAAATTGGTCGAAGCCAACCTGAAGCAATACGCGAGCAAGAACGATTTCTCTGCGCTGGCTACGACTGAGAAGGGCTACATCGCTGTCGCTTCGAACAAAGGAGATATCCGTTTGTTCGATCGACTTGGAGTCAATGCCAAGACACACATCCCAGCTCTTGGAGAACCCATCATCGGTCTCGATGTTTCTGCGGATGGTCGCTGGGTGCTGGCTACTTGCCGCACGTACCTGCTGCTCATTGATGCACTGCAGAAAGACGGCAAGAATGAAGGCAAGCTCGGCTTCGAGCGGTCCTTTGCAAAAGACTCCAAGCCCCAGCCCCGTCGCCTGGGTCTGCAGCCTGCACATGTCGCCCAGTTCCAGCACGAGACCAAGCAGCCACTGGCCTTCACACCGGCGCGCTTCAACACGGGTGTCGACTCGACTGAGACGTCTATTATCACTGCCACTGGTCCATTCATCGTGACCTGGAACTTGAAGAAGGTTCTTGCCGGGAAGAAGGATCCTTACACGATAAAGCGATACAGCGAGAAAGTCATGGCCGACAACTTCCGGTTCGGCTCCGATAAGAATGTCATTGTCGCACTGCCGAACGAGGTCAACATGGTGCAGAAGACGACCTTCAAGAAGCCGACTCGGGAGAGTATCGCTGGGCCAGTGACTCCGGCAAGGAGGAGCGCTGCCAGCCGGTTGAGCCGGAATGAAATCGTGAACTCTCCGTATTAATTAGAGTCGATCGGGCGGCGGAATCTGTGGTTGGTGTTGGGTTTGCGGGCGAATTGGTGGTTGGATTATGTCTTTTTTTTTCTCTCTTCCTCCAGATGGATGATTTCTCAATACACATCATACCCCCTCCTGTTTTTTGATAACAACCCCTTATTGATTTTCCTTATTGATTTTCCTTAGTTGTTATGTCATCACGCTGTTACGTTGTGTTTTTTGATTTTTATTATGTGTACTCTGAGGTTATTTCATTTTCACCCCAGGTTAGGCTATGCGAGGCTGCCGGTTACGAATGTAATTCAAGTGATCAATCATCCTTTCTTTTCCTTTTGCTTTTCCTTTTCTTTTTTTTCTTCTCTCAGGACGAGACTGAGTAGATAGGAATAGGACTAGCAATAGGAATAGTAATAACCAAGTGAATGAAGACTTAATTCAGATTCAGGTATTCATTCGTTCATCCATTCATTCATTATCATTACATAATTGATGATTGCTTGCAATCCACTAGCAATAATAGCTACCCTAACTAAAAACCTATGCATAGGATGCCATGTGGAATGTCATTCAATTCAGTTCAGTTCAGTTCAATTCAGATCAATTCAATTCATTCACGCCCCGATGTACCAGACCTCGACGCCCAGAATATCGAATTTGGTGCCCTCGTCCGACAAGGGCTCGTTGCCGAAGGTGAGGCAGGACGAGCTGACGCCTTTCTCGACTGAGTCGTCGATCCAGAGGCCGTAGTGGCCGTCCCTGTAGACACAAACATATTTAGCGATTCATTTTTTTATATATATAGGTTCAGACATGGATGGATGCTAGCTAACTCACCCTCCGCCTACGCTCAGAAACCCCGTTTCGCAAAACATCATGTAGTCGTTCACTCCGCTGTAAGGAAATGCCTTGAATCGGATTCTCTCGGGCGTGCTGGTGCCGCTTCGGGAGCTGCTGCTTCCTGCTGCTGAAGATCCGTTCGCCTCTCCAGGAGGCGCGAGATGGTCGCCGCCGGCGGTAGCACTATTATTTTGAGGATTCGCTCGCAAGGTCGTGCTGCGGACGGCGTGTGTCGTGTCTGCGCTCGGCGGCGGCGGTAGTCCTGCTCTCTCGAGCTCTTCGTCCGTCATCAGGTGGTCACCACCAGCAGTATTGTTGCCCCGATGCGTGACGACAGGCGTCGACGGCAAGGCACTCGCCCGCCAGAGGAAGCATTCGCCCGTGCCGTAAAAGTGCGGCGACGGATGCGGCGGGTCGGTCAGGTAGGCGCCGAAGATGGCGCCGCCGGAGGTGTCGCGGACGACGAGCACGTAGCCCGCACGCTGGCTGCGGTGCGAGTACTGCCTGCAGTTCTCGTACAGCGTTGCCAGCGACGAGCCGTCGCGCTCCAGGCTGTAGGCCAGCCGCCAGGTGTCGACCAGCTGCAGCCGCGGCGGCACTAGCAGCCGGATCTCCTCCGCCAGGGCGACGGTGAGGAGCTGATGGGTGGTGTCGGCCGTTGACTTGAGCGTCAATGGGGTCAGTGGCGGCGGCTGGAAGGGAGACGCGGTGCGTTTTGGCGTGAAGACTTCGGAGGAGGTGGTGGAGGAAGGGGTCATGACGGTATTTCTCGCATGGCGGGGTTGTTGTTGCGACGAATTGTTGCTGTTGTTGTTATTGTCATTATTATTATTCTTCAGGCGCCGGTACAGACCGGACACCACGCGAGAGACGGGGTAGGAGATGTAGGAGGCGGCCGACTGGACATCGGGGAAGGACGCAGAATGTGACAGCGTGTTGTTGTTGCTGTTGCTGTTGTTGTTCGGCGTTCTAGATCTGGAGGGCGATCTGGAGCTGGCAGCGGACTGGGAGGGCGACATGCGGCCAACACGATCCGGAGAAATCGGGAGGAGTTTGGCCTATACAGCGAGTGGTAAAAGGATCATCGAATCAAGTCATGGGCGGAGCGGATGCTGAGGTCAATTGTGCAGTTTCGAGTGTCGAGTGGCAGAGACGGCGGCGATATCGATAGCAGACAACTTAAGATAGCTCTCTCTTCTCTCCACTCGCTCGGATCTGATTAGCCCGCCAGCTGTCTATATTACGGTCCATCTATCCGCTCTATACAAAGCTTGTTTTGATGGCATAATCAGTACATATTTCTTCTATACCAGGTATTTTTAGGACAGAAAAAAAAACTGCTCAATAGGTAGATATTACTCTAGCCAAGATATTGACATCATCCTAGACAGAGCATAGCAGCTACATATCGCAACAACTGTTATCACTCTGAGCTCATACTGAGCAGACGACTCACACAGCATCCAGACTAGCGTATCTTTCCAAAGAAATAGGTATATCAGCGTTTCTCGAGTGGATCACCTCAGTGCGGGTCACCCTGCTTTCTGGAGAATAGTTAACCACTTAAATTGCTGCACTTTTCACTGTTTTTCGTATGGTGTAATGGATATACTATATTATATACACGAAATGCGCTGATCTACATAAAATTGTACCGTCAAACTCAATCAATAAATAACAACGCCCCCTGAACCGCCTGGACCTTATGAATGCGAAATTATGCAGTATATTAATCGTGGAAAACACTTTCCCGGGTCTGAACCCCGGCTGAAACTTTGGATTAGATCCCAGGTCGCAGGTCGACCGTCTCAAATTCCAACCCCTGTGCTTCAAACACATGGCCTGGTCGTAGTGCGTCCGTGTAGATATCCTCCTCCGCATGGGGATGAAACAACCCCGTCTGCGTGCAGTTCAGGACCGATTTGAGACCCGGGGGATCGGTGAGTCGGAACACGCCCCAGTCGGGAGTCTTGGTTGGTGCACAAACGATGGCAATGCTCTCCGGCAACATCACTTGATAGCCGCAGTGGGTGTGCAGGTCCCGCGAGCTCATGAAACAGGTTTGCGTCGGATGCGTATGGATCCAACCAAGGACCATCAGATCCTCAGAGTCGCAGTAATCAAAGATGGCCGACTCGTTCACCGTCTCGCACGTATCCGACGTCGACTCTTGCTCCGGGATGAGCAGTTTCGAGACGAACAAAGCGTTCGAGATCAGCGTTCCACAAAGGATGCCACAGGTCTCCAGGTTCCGCCGTGTGTTGGGTTCCGCAATCGACAAGAAATGCGTCCGCAGGGTAGGGGGCAAGAAAACCGTGCGTAATGGGGTCCCGTTTTCAAGATATGCAGAGGGCTTGAACGTGAAGGTGGAAGGATTGAGATCTGATGGCGTTGACTCCGACTCTTTGACTAGTGCCTTCTCTTTACTTGGCACAGGCGGAGCACTAGGTGGCACTTTGCTCGGACGAGGAGGAGGCTCGTCCGACACAGCAGGACGGTCTGCGACGAGCTGTTCCTTGGGTGGAAGTTTAGGAGGTTGCGAAATGTCTCCTTTATCCGGCCGTGGCTGGACAGGTGCTAAAGAACCGACATCAAATGGCCTCTGTCGCGGCACACTCGGGTACTTGTAGGTCGAGGAGACCTCTGGTTGAGCTGAATCCAGCTGGGCTGACTGCTGAGGCTCTTGACGATGCTGTCCAACATCGACCGAAGGCTGGTCGAGGTTCATTCGGATCTCCTGGATCCGTCTGCTGAGATCATCTCCGCCGCTTGTTGCGTCGCTTCGGGCCAGAGCTTCTTCCCAGTCACCCCAGGCGGAGACACCGGCCATGCGGCGTCTCCGCTCTTCCTCCTCTGAAATTCCCGCCTGCCGCGTCGCTAGTCGAGCAGTCGCTCTCCGGGTGATTTCTTTCTGTGCCAGCTTAACCGCCAGGTCTCGATTCTCTGCAGCCTCCAGTGCTTCCGGAACACCAGCCAGTGCAGGATCCGACGGCAGACCCCGAGTGGGCCGGATGTCATCCCGCTGATGTCTGGACTCACGCTCTCGCAACAACTGCTTGTAACGCTCGTATCGCTTGTTGATCCGCGGCTTCAGAGCTTCCAGCTTCTCGATATTGACTTTGACTTGCTTCTCAGCCGCCAGTAGACTCTTGTGGTTGCTCTCATCTTTCGCCTCGGGGTGGTTTACAAGATGCACCAGCACGAGCTGGGCGTGTCTGAAAAGCAATAGATATGCCTGTTCATCGTGACCTTCTCTTTCGTAGATTTGCGCCTAGGACCAGTTCCGATGGTTAGCATCAACACCGCTGTTACAGACAGGGATGCCGCTGGCGTGAACGAACCTCATTGACCAGGGTCCTTGCAGTCCTCAACCAGTATCGAAGGGGGATCAGCGGATTGTATTCATACTCCTGAGCCATGCGAGCGATCTGCTCGACGTTATGAGGGGAAGAGAACCCTCGATCGATGGACGCCATGCTGGGCGGGGTCTCTGCTCGACCTGGAGATAGCACAGAACGCCCGTTTCGGCGATCCCTCGTACCTGTACAGACGTCAAGGCTGGTTATTTTGGAGCGAATCGGTCAAATGGTGCGCACTCTGGCCCATGAACGCGATGGACTTGGACGATGCGTTGCATGCAGGCAGCGGCATTCATGGGGCGTCCGCGGCGGGGCACGTCTCCAGGGTTCTCTCGACACAATGAGGAACAACAAAGAGAGCAGCGTGCCAGGATCGTCTCGGGACACAGCGCGAGCACATGTTTCTACCACGGCGGCATTGATGGCAAGAAGAGGCGATGCTGCTGGCGAGGAGATGTTCCTGCGTGATTGCTGAACCGCCCCGCCAGAGCTTCCAGGCGGCTTTAGGGACTTCTGTCTCCGCGAGCTCCATCCATCTCCGCTCCCGTTTTTTACTAGTCGCGCTTCTCCTCGACGAGAGTCGGCTTCCTTTCCTTTCCTTGAGCACAGTCTCCACTGAAGCTTCATCTTCCGGTTTGTCATTTTCATGCGTGCTTTCCTGTTTGGCCTGTGTCACGTCGCTGCGACACGCTCATTCAATCATGGCCACCAACCACACCTGAGTCCGCGGGTATGGAGAGCGGCTTTTCGAAGGACAGTGTCAACATCGAGCGGGTCATCCTTTTTAGAAGAATTGCAGAAAAGAGTTCCCAGAAAAACAAGATTCCGAAGAACAGACATCGTGAGCGACGAACTCTGTGGTATGCTCTACAGAGCCCCTGGCGTCAACTACCTGGTTGATCTGCTGCTTACAGCGCTATATAACTGCAGATGCTATTGTCCAACAAATATCACCTTTCCTGACGAAGAACAAGCCATGTGACATACTCGATCTTTGCCCGGGCGTCGGGCTACTCTCGTCGAAGCTCCATGACCTTTTGCAACCCCGTCGCCATGTGCTCGTGGAAGTCCGCGACACGGTGTACAAGCCCTTTCTCAAGGAATTGATGAGCAAACCGTCGGTCCAGCTGGTGAAGATGACCTCGAAATGGAAGGAGACGATCGACTGGGAGAGTCTGGTAAACCAGCATCTGCCGCAGTCTGTTCCAGACGAAAAGCAGTTGAGGAATGACAACTTGCTGCTGGTTGCGAATTTCACCGACCTGAGGGTGTGTCAAGGACATTTCACTCCGTCACGGACATGGACGGCCATTATGGAAGATGGCTTGAGGCGCAAGGGTCTTAACCGCTATGGCATGGTACGGATGCTGGTAATGGTGCCGTCGGAAGAAGCAGAATTGCTGAACCCGCGGACAGTTCTCAACCGGAAGAAAGTTGCCTTCTTGAACGAGTCGATGGCACTCCACTTAGTCAACGTTGCAGAAGCTGGTAGCAATGAGACTAAGGTCATCCAGAGAGAGTGGGATCTCATCACCAAAAGCGCTGCTCAGGCCGCGCAGCGAACGGCCGATGCGAACATCACCATTCCGCAGGGACGTGAACGGCCTCCAATTCCCATGGCCCCGGAAACCAACAACCCCGGAAGAATTCCAGTCCCATACGTTCCGCGTCCCAGGGTCGATATGCATCAGGCCTACCTGGATTTGAAGGAGGATTTTGAGCGTTATGCGAGCACGGCTCATGGTAGTAGCCGTCGCCGCCGTTTGTCGAGCTTACGAAAAGATCTGAATACACGTCTGGGCCAGGTCAACCAAGATAACCGACTCTGGTACGAGCGGCTTCAGTGCGCTGACACGCAGTCGGCCATTGACTCCCTTGAAAGGGCTCTGGTTCAGGCGGTCGCGGATCCCACGGCAGACCCGCAGAAAGTCCAGGAGTTGGACTCTCGTCTGGCCAGCATGCGGTCTGAATACGCAGAGAGGCTTTCCAAGGCGGCATATCTCGTCACTTCCCATCTCGACACGCTGACGGACAACCGGCGAGCGGCCCTTCTCACGGGGAATCTGGACGACTCGGTCCTCACTTGGGACCGACGCCCATTCGAGCCACTACACATCAAAAACGAGGAGATGTGGCCCGATACCCGGCCCTGCTCCATTCTCTACTTCGAGCCCGACATCCACTCGTTTCTGGTGCAGTTCACCAGCGACTCCGAAGGGCGGCCTCAACAGGAAAAGATCGAGCTCTTCGTCGCGGTTATATCCGCTCTGGGTGTCCGCGCCGGCGACTCCCTTGCCAGCATCCTGGAGAAGATGTTCCCGGGACGGCCCACGGTCGAGGTGATCAAAGCGGTCCCCAGCCTGTTTGCACATGTGCCCAAGCAGCTGCGATCAGATCACCCGGCAAAGAAGTCGTCATCATCATCATCGTCGTCGTCGTCGTCGTCGTCGTCGTCGTCGTCGTCGTCGACGACGACAACTTCCTCTTCTACTAAGAGGAAAAAGTCCAAAACTACAGCAACAGACACACCTATACCTACTACACCCACACCCACCCCCACACCCTCATTAATCGACAACTTCGAATACGACCTCAGCAGCGTCCGCCTACGCTCGCTACCCATCTCCGCAATCATGGACCTGGCATACGAGTACATCAACTGGCCCGGCCGGCCCGAGTCGGCGCTTCAGGTGAGCCGCTCCCTGGGTGGCTCCCTGACCGCGTTCAGCAGCGGGTCCGCGGCCTTTGAGTACGCGGCCGGTAAAGCCGCCGGGAAAGTCAAGAATTTGTAATAATAATCAATCATAGATATATAGAGAGAAATATATAGAGAGAGATGTGTATTATATTATATAGATGAGACTGGGATTAAATGATTACCACGTACAGTACGTGTATGAGACTACTCTAAAGAGCAGATGAACTGTGCCATATAGTTTCGAATTTAATCTGTCGTATGTATCTCCGCCTAGACCACCAGCTAATCTTACCCTTTCCTAAATCCGGAGCTCGTTCGGATGTCGTTCTGAATAGAGTGCCAAATATCAGAGCCACTTACCTGGCGAGCTTTGGACACTTCTCTTTCTTTCTTTGCTTTTCTCTCTCTCTCTTTTTTTTTTTACCGGAACTTTCAGCAGTATTTTCTGTACTCGCAAGTTGCAGGATGAACTGGCTAATTCAATCAGGGTGACAATCTAGTAACATCTCTAACCGTCGGTGACACAAAGGAAATCTATCAAAGCGAAACGAAGGCAACAAATAGCCAACCTGGATCACAAGTCCGAGGATGGAACCATGCATCCACGTAGAAATTTGCAATCACAAAAGAAAGAAGAAAGCGAAGGAACTCTCTCAATCATATCTCCATTCTGATCACCAGCCAATCTCACTGCGCCCTCCCAGCGTTCTCTCTCCAGTTCGGACTCTGCATCACCTGCCGGTATCGACTCCCCCCGTCAAATTCACTGTGATGCCTTCTCATCTTGCCGGCTCGTCTCCGTCTGGCTGCAGCAGAGGATCCCTTTCTGGCATTCCCATCCTCCCCTGTCGATGTTTCTTTCATGAGGATTTGGTGCCTGACGCGAACGCGTCTTCGCCGATATCTCCTTCCCTTGGGACTAGGGTGACCATGAGTATGACCTGTATCCCTTGAGGCTTGGCCAACTTCGCCCTGAACCTGAACGGTGTTTTCTGCGCCTTCCGGAATGTTTTCTTTCACGTTCTGGGGTGCTTTTGGATTGGCATCAATCCCCAGAACCTGCTTGAGACTTGACACCATATCACCCAGGCTTCGTCCGGATTGTGGACCGGCATCCTTTGTTTTCTCTGGCGCTTCTGCGGGAGATGGCTGTCGGACATTAATCCCTGGGGCTACAGACGGTTTCTCGTCGGGCTCGGGACGTGCATTGAGACCCGAGGACAACGATGTCCAGGCAGAGTTTGGGGAGAATATGTTGGCCTTGAACTCATCCTCCCTGGAAGAGCTGGAAGGACTGTCGATAGCTCCCTTGGACTTGGCTGGCGGTTTAAAGTCACAGGCTTCAGGGTTTAAAGGGGGCGACCGACCAGGTTGATCTTTCTGAGGACCGACGCATCCTGACTGCTTGGAAGAGGACCAGAAAGAGGAATTCCACGGGGAAGTAGAATAGCTTGAGTAGAGGATCGTGTCGGGACAGCGCCAGTCGACCAAACAGAATCCTGCGTATTGGCTTCGAAGGTTTGCCTGGAAGGGCGGTTCTGCATAGACGCTGTAATGCTGGTACCCAGGAATCGTGGGGAAAAACTCTCGAGATGGATCACGAGATGCTCCGGGATAGGACCTGCGATCATCGGTAGACTGGGGTTGGGGTTGCTGGCTCGGATTGTCGCTGTGTTGCGATATACTCCGCTGGAGAGCCTCGAGACCAGAACAGCAATATTGGCAAATCACGTCATATTCGCCAAGGCGAGGAACCTGGTAGATGCTTGCTGGAACCATTCCGTAAAACAGAGACGGATCGCTCCAGTCCCAATTCCCAACCTGTAGCCACGTTGGCAGCTCGTCGATCGCAAGCAAAGGAACAACGGTGTTATCCGGTCGAATGACGTAAAACCGTGGGAATGGCTGGGTGGGATGCGGCGTGAAAGGCTGGGTAGGGAATACCATATTCATGTCGATAATCGCAATCCTATTAATATATATGCCGGAAGCTCCGGGGCCGAGTTCTTCAATGTCGTCTGGAGAAACTGTTAGGGCTTTCAGAACGACTTCCCGTTTGGGAATCTCACTTACCGATTGCGACCCTCTCCTCTGCAGTTCAACAGGACCAAACTCCTCGTCTTAATTCCAGCAAGATGATCCTTGAAATTTTCTGGCGATCGATCACTAAAGCTTCGAGCGAAAATGCGGAGGCCTTCTCTTCGAGCGTCGCTTAGGCTTGGACGATTTGACAGGGGACTTGGTCTGCCTGTGAGAGACAGGAGTTGTGTTTGGAGGAGCCGGAATGTCAACGGTAGAAGGGGTCCCAAAAACACGAGAGTCTGCGGATGGTAATCTGGTGTTCTCTTGGGAGCCAAATTCCTGAAAGTGGTCAAGCACAGGGGAACGAACAACTCGGCGTGGACGCGGAAATCGTAATACCTCGTTGAGGTCCTCCAGGCGCTGAATATACGTGGGGGGAGAAAGCGGGAACTGGACGACTGGCAATGACGGCTCCAGGGGCGAAGAACTCTTGCAATCAGGAGAGAGTCGATGAGGAGAGCAAGGAAATTGGTCTTGAGGAATGGATTGCTCAATCCTTTCGTTCAAATGATCCAGACGAGCCGTTTGTGTCAGGGGCAAGGCGTAGACGCGAGGATCGAACGCAGCCGATCCACCAGCTTGACCTGACTCGGAGAGAACAAGGCGCTCGACGGTGCCAGTCTGTTCTGGCTGACGGATGACTGGTGGCGCCGAAAGGGAACGCCCTCTGCTCTGGTTCTCCTGGAAGGGATACTGAACGACCTCGGGCGGCGAGGGTTCTTGTTCGACAAGTCTGCGCACGGCGAGCTCCTGTTGGATCAGAGCCCACTGATTTGGAGGACCAAACGAGGGGAGGACGCAGCGATATACGGTCGTCGATTCCCAGTTGATCAAGGAAGGGTTCTGAGGGTCCTGTGCTCTGAAACCCTGAACAACAAAGTCAGTCTCGGCGTCCACGGGTCTGTGGACGAGGTCGATATGAATATTCAATGTCCGTCCGTACCAAACCGACACCAGCGTCAGCGGTGCTTCGGTTTGTCTCCTGGGTTCTGGCAGATGATTGTGGAAAAGAATGTTGACTTCGGTCATGAAAGCGAGTGTCAAGAGGTAAAAATGCTAACGAAAGTGCTATTGATAGTGATATGTCTCAGGTTTTCTAGATGGAGCAGGCAGGACGATAAGAAATGACGGAGTAGGCTGATCGAGAGACCAGCGGAATCCAGCACAAACTGAGGTTCTTCACTGTTCGATTGACTGGGAACATAAAGGCTCACCAGAGATGAAACGAGCGTGTTGTCTAACAGTCAAGCGAGATAAGCTATTGATAGCAAGGAGAGCGCTAAGATATGAAAGCTATGCAGGCAGAAAAGTGCTGAGATAGTGATCAGAACGAGCGAGATGGGATGATGATGATAGAGGGAGAGAGGAAGAGGAAAGGAGAAGAAAGGAAGAAGCGTGAAGAGGAGAGGAGCTGTCATTCTGCGTGCACCGGGCGTGGCCTGCTGGAACAGGAAGGCAGCGTTGCTCCGGCGTGCTGCCAAAAGAGGAAATGGGATCGCTGGGAAGGGACGACACACAAAGAAGTCCGTGAGAGACGCGGGAAGCCGCATGGGAGACTGTCAGAACCGTGCCTAATTGTATGAAACTGTTCAGCTGATAAGCCAGAGTAACCCAGTTTGAGATTCTGAGACGGCATAATAACCCAATGTACTGTACAGTTGTGCATTGCATATCCAAGGTCTAGGACAGCAAGATGTAGAGCAGATAGACCGAATAGAGAGCAAAACCAATTTTATTCAGACAAGATATCATAACCCATTCTGTTGGAGTCCTATATCCACCCGATCCACAGGCCCATTCTATCGGGGTATCTCACATAACACACAGTATATCAACACAAGAAACGAAAGTGGGTATATATAATAAGACAGAGAATGAAGAGAAGCGATAGACACCAAAAGTAAACGTAGTAGCAATATATACAGGTGAAAAATAAAACGAGTGAACTCTGATGCTCAACCGGCACTAGCCTATGGCCTGCAGCCATTCCTCGGGGCGGATGCGCTCGCTGGGATCTTTGACCACAGCCGGCTTCAGACTCTTTTCGACCAGTCCGTTGCGAGGGACCCGGGTGCCATGCGCTCCGGATCGAACAAAGTCAAGCACACGGTGGCCTTCTCGGGACATGGCCAGTCGCTGTATGTTGCTCGTTCCAGGGTAGAGGACCAAATCGCCAGTGGCCGCTGAGAGGAGCGTCACGGCGAGGGAGAAGACATCTGACGCCTGCGTCGCGAGGACGTCGGACGACTTCAAGGCCGCTACCGAAAGCAACTCGGGAGCGGCGAAAGGAGGCGTTAGAGCGGACAAGGGCGTGGCAACCCCGCCGAGGGCCGACTTGGGCGATAACAGATCATGAGCCGAAGAGAAATCCGCGTAGAGCGGTTCGTAGGGGAAGACGTCCCGATCACGATTCCCGTCATAATCGCTGTCCTGACGAGGGCGGAGGAGAATGTTGTGCGGCTTGATGTCACCGTGTACGATGCCAGGCTCGTTATGGAGCCACGACAGACCGCGGATGAGCCGCAAAGCGAGGTCGTGCCATTGAGCCATGCCCAGCACGGGATCGAACATGGTCCGGGTGGAAAAGTTCTGCTGTGCGATGGCAGCTCGATCCCGGATGTACGTGGACAGCGCCAGAGGCACGGCAGACATGACGATCGAGTGGGAAGCTGAAACGTAGCCGTGGAAGGGAACCACATAGCGATCCTTGCCCGGAGTCCCCCTTATGCGAGTCAAGATACGCGCTTCCGCCTCCAGGACGGGGTGCGCATCGTGACGGAGGGGAGACTTGACGGCCAGGACACGGCTGGACATGGCAGGAGAGGAGGGCGGCGTCAATCCGGAGACGGAGGACGACCATCGCGAGGTGGCCATGTAGACGGCGCTCCAGACGCCCCGGCCATACTCCAGCGGCTGGCCGTCGTCACCGCTCCGTCGCAGCTCCAGATCATAGATAAATTCCAGAGGTCGTGACGGGAGCCCGTCCGCTCTGTCGCTGTCGGGACTGCGGCAAGGGGTCAGAGGTTGGGAGTTTAATGCAGGTGCAGCATTCTCATGACGATTCTCGTCCTTGTTGGTGGGAGTCACCGGAGGCGTCAGAGTTGAAGGGGCGCCATGAGGAAAGAGCATCGATCTTTCATCTCGGGGGGTCTCCAATGCCAGCTTGGGAGCGTGTCTGGTGGCCATTGAATTGCACAGTGCAGGCAGATCTCTATAGAAAAATTTAATTAATTGCGAAACAGCAAAGAATTCCAAGATATAGCCAGACTCGCGCGCTCTCTCGCTCTCTTTTGAAAGGCCCTCGTCGGTGGGAAGAGCTGCAGCGTTTGCTGCGCAAGAAGCTCCCACGTGATGGTGGCAGGTGGTATATATATAGATACGAGCTTAAGAGCGTGTGTCACACGGCGCAAACGCGAGTCCAGACAGATGATGGATAGCTCGGAGTGTATATATCAATCGGCGCGAGGCGGCAAAAAGCAAGGAGAGATTTCTTTGGCGACGCGCAAATGCATGATCGTAAGAAGACGTACGATATATCGGTGGCAAACCAGAACAAGGTGTGTCGGTGACGTGCGGAACCGTTGAAAGCGACCCGACAGGCCTCGAGTCGACGGCGATTTGGAGACTCCCGGAGAGAAAGGCGACTATAACAGATTAAAAAGAAAAAAGATAAGGGACAGGACAAAGGGCCAGGAAGTCGTCTCGTGCGGATGGGGCGGCCGGGGTCCAGGCAAGGAATTGTAATACCGTGACAGCGTGGAGTCGAGGTTGGGGGTGGACGCGATAACTCAAAAGATGCCGGATAGGGCTAAGGAGATCAGATTGTGACGTCTCATTTCGGCCCTCGCCCCCCGCACACCCCTGCAGCAGCATCGCCGTCATCCGGAGCGCTTCCTAGCGCGAGGCCAGGCGTCCCGTGCATTCCCAATAGGCCAACAATGTGTCCTCCTGATCCCTGCCACAAAGAATTTCTCACGATGATATCGGACGAGAGAGCGGCGTCATGAGCTTGGCGCAGCTAAGGCCAGAGTTCGCATTTTTCCCGATGCTGACTGGCGCAGGTGGGCAGGAATGGATCCGACGATGCAGCGAGGCCGATGCTACCTGACCAACGGGGCCCGCGACGGTTACAGTCTGAGCGCGCGAAAGGAAGGTCACAAGAGAGAAAGGGGGAAGAAAGCAAAGCTGCAAGGAAGAAGAATGGCCAGCGAGAGACGCCGGCAAGCACGAATCGAGCAATCCGCGCGGGCCTAAACTCCCCCCACCGATCGCCAAGCCGCGCAGCGTGACAGCGTCCCGGCACCCAGGGACGCCAACAGCCACGGGCGAGATGATCGTTATATTTCTGGTCGAAACTCGGCAGGAAATCGAGTCTGAATACTTGGATTGCCGGAATGCCGTATTCCGTACGGAGGACATGGACAGATGCTGTACGGAGAATGTGCTGCTGCAGGCCTGGAAGATCTCGCCACGCTACGCGTGCCAGCCTGCCGTTCCGCACACGTGCTTTGGCTGTCGGAATTCAACGATCGGAGCAGGCATACAGCTACATGAGTCATCTCCTCCTAAGGGGAAATCCGCCATATGCACAGATGAGTCGGACTCACCGGTAAGATAACAAGAATAATTCCCTGGGAGTCGTTAGCCTGGGCCATCCTTCGAGACGCACCCTAGAAGCCTTCAAACTTCGACCATCCTCTTAGTCCGGCCCGACGCACTAAGAGGCCGTCAGGCACAGACTTGAATTCCGGGACCACTCATTCGCCAATTCTTTTTATTCACCAGTACCTACTTCAGCCCCTCTTCGATTTCATACTGAGATTGGGACAATGTGTGATAAATTATAAATGAAAAAGATCCTTTTTTTTTCGGCTTGTTTACCCCTTAACCATCACGGGATTGTTTATTGTTTGTTTGGTTCACTACGGAGTAATACTCCGTATGACAGCCGTGTTCCCATTCGTATCCATGGATCCTGTCCCGTTTTCCTGCTCCATAGTTCGACTATGAATTTTTTTTCCTTTACTCTTTTTTTTTTTCGAGAGTAAACACGGAATTGTGGCACTAGAGGAATGAATAAACGAATGAATGTGACGATACGATACTCTTATTGTGCTCACATAATCCTACCTCGAAAAAAAAATATTATTTTTATCGTTCATTAAGACACTGTCACAAATGCAAAGAGAACCGAAACCACCGTAGATAAAGAGGAGGACGCACTCGATGGAGGTCGATTATATCACCAACTCCCTCTCCACAAACCTCCTCAAATCCTCCACCGACCTCTCAAAACATCTCTGCAATGTCTGCCCATACATCCACCGCACCGCATACGCCAACACGCCCGTCTGAAGCTCCCTATTCGTGACGCGGACCTGGACTCTTCCATCCTCTGTCTTTGTCTCCTCGTAAATCTCATGCGTCCGTTCCGCCCGCAATAACCACTCCGAGAACCCGCCTGGACCGGTGCTGTCGCCCGCCCAGACAATCCGGCCTGGCTTCTTGCTCGCGGAATCGGGTGGTTCGAAGACGGTGACGACGAGGGGCGTCTCTTGCAGGTTTCTAGGACTGTCGCTATTCTTGTTATTCTTCGATGAAGAAGATGCCCCCGCAGACATGTCGACGTGGAAGGTCATCCTCGTCCCGAGTTGGAGGATTGGCGATAGTTGTCGCCCTGCATTATTACCACTTTCATCATCACGATGAGAACCAGCACTCGTGGCTTGTTGCGACGGCTGCTCCCGGATCGTCACGCGGGGAACAAACGCGTTCCAGCGCGGCCAGGTCGACGTGTCGATGAGCGCGTTCCAGACAGCAGTCGACGAGAGCCGTTCATCGCCAACGATGGAGGTGGCGCTATGCAGATGGACAACTGCTTCGCTCTCGGAGATATTGGGCGTTGAATGGGCCATTTTGTTGTCTGGCAGAATCATAAACTCTGGTCACGGGGTTGACTCCGGGATTCTGCTTACAAAGACGAGCCCGCCTGCCATCTCACATCGACAGGCATTACAGAAGCAGGCTGACGACTGTCACACCGCATACTTCATCGCCATATTCTCGCCATTGACATTTCATGTCATGCCATATTATTGGCCCAGGTCGCCACTAGGTGTGGCAGAAGCAGGCATTGCATTTCCGACCATTCAGCCAGACTGGCAGACGCATGCGCTAGCACTCATATCGACGCAGGTACTATCTATCCCACACATCGGCAGTTCTTCAGTTGGAGAGTCACAGCCACCGCGGTCGAAAGCGTCCACCGCGGCAGTCGGGACTCGCGCTGGCCCAAGAGCCTAAACGGCTAATTCTTGCTAAGCTTAAAGTTACCCCACGTCCGATAAGGCGGCGTGAGGGGTCGTCCAGGCCAGCGCTCATGACGTCGAAGCTGCTGGCTGCTGCAATTCATTAAATGATCGCTCGAATCGCTCGTGAGAAGCATGATCTGACGCTCTCTTGAAGACATGCTGCATTGAACACTCAAGCAATTGCCATCTCAAGCCATCCGGCGCTTCTCCAGCCATCTGCGGCTAGCATCATGGCTACGTCAGCGACTTTCTTCACCTTCAGCAACACCATCAATGGCGAGGCGCGCACAGGTCCTCGCCTCACTCAAGCCGTGAATCCCTCCAACAAGCAGCCTCTCTGGGACGTGCCCGTGGCGAGCGAGGCGGACGTGGACGAAGCAGTCGCCGCGGCGAAGCAGGCCTTCCCGAGCTGGTCGCGGACGCCATGGTCTGAGCGAGCCAGACTGCTCGCCCAGGCGCGGGAAGCGCTGCTCGCGATCAAGGACGACATGGCGAGTGTTATCATGCAGGAGAATGGCAAACCTGTAGGCAGGTCGAAGTTATGCAAACGTAGCATTATACTAAGACGAAACGCAGATACAGTTTGCGCGGATGGAGGTGGACCATTCGCTCGGGTTTCTGTCTTTTCATTGTAAGCCAGCAGAATCATTAAATCTTTCTCTGTAAGATAGTCTAACAGTCGTGGAATAGCGTCTCATCCAGAGCTCCAGCCCAGGGTAGTCCAGGACGACGCCGATCTCCGCCTGAGCGTGCGATATGTGCCCATGGGCGTCGTCGCGGCCATCTGCCCGTTCAACTACCCGCTCGTGCTGGCCATGGGCAAGATCGGAGCGGCCCTGCTGACAGGGAACACGGTGATCGTGAAGCCGTCACCGTACACGCCGTACAGCGTGTTGAAATTCGTCGAGGTGGTCAAATCCATCTTCCCGCCAGGCGTCATCCAGGCCCTGAACGGGGACGAGAAGACCGGCCCGCTGCTCGTCGAGCACCCGGACGTGCAGAAGATCAGCTTCACGGGATCGATCGCCACGGGGAAGAACATCATGGCGACGGCGAGCCGGACGCTGAAGAGCATCACGCTGGAGCTAGGCGGGAACGACGCGTGCATCGTGTGTCCGGACGTGGACATTTCCGTGGTGGCGCCGCAGGTCGCGATCGGGGCGTTCCTGAATTCCGGGCAGTTCTGCCTCGCGAGCAAGCGCGTCTACGTGCACGAAGATATCTACCAGCCGTTCCTGCAGCGCCTGACGGAGATCGTCAAGCAGTGGAAGACGGGGCCCTCGACGCCGGACGCGGGGAACATGCTGGGGCCGATCCAGAACGAGATGCAGTACAACTTTGTGAAGCGGTTCTACGAGGACGCGCAGAGGAATGGGTATAAGTTCGCGCTGGGGAGTGCTGAAATCTCCGACGAAGGCAATTTCGTCATCCAGCCAGCGATCATCGACAATCCGCCGGACGAATCCAGAGTCGTGAGAGAGGAAGCGTTCGGTAGAACACCAGCATTCCTTTGTTTTTTTTTTTTAAAAA
>NW_013563083.1:0-15766 GCF_000968595.1 Rasamsonia emersonii CBS 393.64
CGCTGGCACGCAGTTGGCAGCTTCAAGAGGTCTGCGTCGACTGTTGTAGTAGACGCGTCAGACCGTATCTAGAAGCAGTAGAAATGGTAAGAAATGAGTGGGTTGAGCCTAGTCTAATGTGACGGATCCAATTCCAGGCAATAGAGCAGTTTCTTATCACTAGGAGCGATCTAAATTACAAGAGACTAGGCTGGGAGGAGAGGAGAAGAAGGAAGGGAGCCAGGTCGCTAGCGAGGCGATTTATGCAAGTATTCTGCCGTACCTATACCTCACCGCTTTTCTCACCGCTCACGTGACGACAGGCAAGTTGAATCGTCACAGTAATTAGGTAACTACTCTGTACGGAGTTCGGAGTAACTTGGATTTTATTTATGCATGCATCTAGCATTAATCTTTCGGGCCTGAGGTATCTATTCTCCGGACCATTTTTCCTACGCATGCGGAGCCTTCTAACCAAGAGCAAGCTGCAGAATCAGAAACAGACACATTATATGTGATGGAAATATCCACTGGATTCATTCCAGAAGATTCTTTGGTTTGTTTTTGATGTTGTTGTCAAGTTCATTCTGAGGTTCTGACTTGTTCAACCATGTCAACACGTCCTGGAATGAAAATATCTATTGCAATTCTAGCGTCAGCGGTTATACTCAAAACTTGTCGCTTAAAAGACTGCTCGTATTTTCTACAAAAAAATGTGCAATTTAGCACTAATCGTAGAGATACTAAGAATAAGGCAAAATAAAAAAAAAGAAAGAAAGAAAAATTTCTACTTTTAGTCATTGCGGCTACAGAAGCTGCTTTTGCAATAGTTAAGAATAGGCAGTTTGGCGACACACTAAGTTGCCGGCCAAGAAAGTAGCAAACAATCTTATGAGTTAATTCTTATATATATGAAGTGCTTATTTGGGATTAAGCTTGGAAAGCAGCCAAGTTTGGCTCGACATAACCACACTCGTTTTCATCCCGGACTCGTTTTTTATTTTGAATTTTATCCACAGCTCACCATTCCGCATAGCCTCGAGCCCACTATCCACATTAACATGCGGCTGAGGCCAAGCAAGGCTCCGCAGTCTTGTTTGCTTGCTGCTCGAGTCTGCTTTTAGTATTGGCTGACGCCATCGAATCTTGGTCTTGTCAGCGTTTCCGTTCTATTCAGCTAGATGCGGGACACCTCGTATTTATTGCATGATGGCGTGGAATTATCCAAGCAATATCAGATTCTGTAGTTCGACAGTGCCAGTAGAAATTCTCGCCCAGCACATCAAGGATCTGTTTGAAATGTCGTGCTACCAGTGATAGTACTCTGTCAGCGAACCTGCTTGACTCGATTTGGCGTACTTTGGACAATCATGAAAGCCAAGGCGGAACATCACAGCTTTGCATATAATGCAAGAACCCGCTTGAATACAATTTTTGAGGAGGGGATACCAAAAAGTGATGGATGGGTGCCTACTCGTATATAAAACAAGCGTATGTCCGTATGAAGAAAAAAATCTTGTAACTGCAACTACGAACTTTTATTTTTCACTCGCTCTCATCGCAAATACCTTCCAAAATAAAGCTACAACAATATTTCCATCCTTTCATAGCAGTTTCGACGGCATACGATGCGCTGGTAGCAGGATTCACGAAAGGAACTTTCCACAGCTTGATTTCGGCACCAGCGAACCCATTCAGTGTCGCGGCGGGCAATCTTACTCTGGATCCGAGGGATGATTTGCTTGTTCCAAGACAGGGGGAGTGTCAAAGTTAGTATATATCTACTTTACTTATTCTCTGCCAAAGCTTTGCCAAAGAAAATGGACAATACTAATTGCCGTTTAGAAGCCTGTGGTAGCATATGCTGCCTGAGTCTCGACGACATTTGTGTAAGTGTTATCCACTAGTATACATAGATAGTCTCTTCCGCGCTAACTTGCTCCTCCATATTTATTAGTGTGGATCAGGCTGCTGTCCCACGGCAAGCACATGTGTCGACGAAACTTCTGGTTTCTGCTGCTTTGGTGGAAACGCCAGATGTGGCACGTCAAACTGCTACGACAGCAGTACGGAGATCTGGAACTGCCTGTCCCAAGTCAACGACTTGCTGCGGGATATACTGTTGTTCTGCAGATGAGTACTGTCACGACGGTGCTACCTGTGTCGCTGGGAGCAACAGTGCACCCGGTTTGGCAAATGGATTTGGTAAAAAGCTCTTGTTTATGAGCGTCTGTGTGGTCTTCCTGGGAAATGCAATGTAAATGAAGGTGGTCAGCAAGAATTGGCGACAGTAATGTATATGAGAGGAGTATGACTCAGCTGGACAAGGATGAAATCCTTAATCTCGTATTCAAAGGTGATCAGTCTGTGTTATTTGAAATACGAGCCCCGGCCAGGGCTAGCGAATTGTAGCACAGTAAACATCTCAGCCGCTCGATTAACTTTAGGATCTCATTCTCTGCCCTCAGGTGATGGATCTTATCACAGTTTTATTGTATTATAGATGCTCATGGAAGAATTCATTGCTCTTGCCGCCAGTTTATATCCAATGTTGTAAGAGAGTGTCGAGTTGGAACCTTTTTGATTTCGAGTCACGTTTAATAGTGCAGATCACATTCTTGATCTTTCACCCTAGTCTCTCACAAACCATTGACTGATAACCACTTGACCAGAGACATCTAGTACATGCGGCCATAGGGTGTGGAAAACAGGGCTTCCCGTCCGCTCAGCCGTACTTAAGCCACACGCCGCCTGGTTAGTAGTTGGGTGGGTGACTACCAGCGAATCCCAGGTGCTGCATGTTTTTTTTTTAGTCTTCAATCTGTCTCTCTTCCTGATTTTTCCTCCCATTCTGTAACCTATCTGACAAACCTTAGCTAGGCCTAGGAGAAGCTTTCTTCTTTGAGTGGGAGGTGCCCTTGACCATGATTTGAACAAAAGAATCAACAGCTCCAATGCAGTTCTCGTACTCAGCATCTTGGAATGATTTTGGATTCTTGGGAGAAGAGCAGGCTTCTTCGAGGATACGACTTGCTGCTCTTACCCTATAGTTCCCGTTCCCCTTTCGCGTTTATATCGGAAGACGAACAATCACTTGTTTGATCAACTACAGTATCAAATATAAGAAATATGAGATTTAAGTAAAATTAGGAAACCAAGTGGCCCTAAATACCCTACAGAGTAGCTATTTTCTGGAAGAAGCAGAATAATCCAGTAAAGATTGAGTCCTGCAGTGTATACTTCATAGCTTCCGCATAATAAGGCCAAATAAAAAAAATGAAAAGAAATTGATTTCCCCCATCTTCAGTATCTCGTCACAATAAAAATTGCATCATGAACTTCTTAATATGTTTAGAGCCAGTCTACGTATTTCTTGTTTAATTTTTGACAAGGTGGTTCCATATGCCGAGAACCCTGAACCCCGAAGATTAAAGAACCATGAGGCACATTTAAATCTTTCAATCCTAACCTAACCTCTTCTATCATGGGTATATATTTTTTAAGGCGTGCTTAAAAGTCATGACTAATGCAGGGTAGGAAACAGACTCCGATGGAGAGGGGCCCACGCCCGCACCCCGCATCTTCCATGTCATCCTAGGCCCGTCCGGACATCGGTTCTTTTGGTATAGATGCTAGAGCATGACACATGAACTCTCTCCTGCATGATCTGCGACTGACATTGTAAACTTTGCAAACCTCCTAGTCACGGTCATCACCTAGTGTGCTTCAAAATACGAGGTGGCACTTCAATCCGCTATGGCAATTCAACAAATTCAATTGTTTATTTATTGGACTACTCCAGGGGTTGATATTGGTTTGAGACGCAGGCAAGGCCGACTAGCGATTTAGGGTATCCAAGTCCGAGATATATAACTCTAATTCTGCACGAAATGGATAGGAGCCAATGTCCATGGTGACTGGCGCCCATGAACTGAATGCCTAATCCTGTTTTGGCTTTTTAAGCTTGAACCAGGTGATTGTCATGGTGGTTGAGAGTTGCTGCGGGGTGCAATCCCTGTCAGGATATCGCGATCTGTGAGTATATGTCCTCTCAGTCTGCTTGTAAGCTTCCGATCCCTGCTGAACGATTTGGTCCTCCAGAGCACAGAATGAAGGCTATACCATATTTTGGAATAATATTCGCCATTATACATTCTGTGGCTGAGGGACGGCTATTCTGCAGTCAACTGCACTCCTTCACCAGACTACGTCTCTAGTGCAATCCTTGTCGACTGTCCTCGGAGTCATTTCTTCTTGGGGACTAACCAAGCGAGGTGACTGGCAAAGAAGGATGTAATTTCCGCCGATCCCTTCAGAAAGGCTTTGCATGCTCAAGCTGTCAAGGATTTCTGCCCAATTTTGCTCCGGTCCTTCAGTGCGTTCTTTAAACTCTGGACCTGACATTGCCGAGGGAGGGCTTTTTGACGACGATGACCTGATAGAGAGGCGCTATTCGCCCTGGAGTGGCAACGATGCAAGCGGATTAGGATCGTCAATGCTTCTTGTCTCAGGATATGCATGTGAATCAATTGAAGAGTTTCCTGTCCCATGTACCCCGCGTTCAAAGAGGCAGCCACGCACGACTCTATCCAGGGTAGCGGCGACTAGAATGAGACATACCAAGAAGCCTTGACCGGATGGAGAATAATATAAAGAGTCATGAGATATAGTTCAGAATCCAGAGCGCATGCTCTGGTGGAGCATTATATTCGCAACATGGCGTCTACTGTGGACGATTTCAAAATCGCTGGCATTGCGGCCGGGTTTACCCTCGGCTTTGGCTTTCTCACCGTCTGGAAGGCTATCAAGCAGACAAGATCGATCAAAGTGCCTCATCGCAGCACCTACGTGTATCTCATCTGGGGAGAGGTGCTTTCGAACGTCTGTATCGGAATCGTGGGGTGGCTGTTTCTCGAAGGGATAATACCGGATGGGTACGGTCTCTTCAAACTGAACCCTTTAATGTCCACACAAATAGGATCATTGATTCTGTTCGTCAGATGCTGATCTATATTCATGTTACACAGCGTCCCCGTGTTGTTCTCGCTTTTGTTCTTCTGGGTCTTTGAGATCCAGCTGCTGATGCAGATCATCATCAATCGAATCTACGTCGTGGCCGAAAAGCAGGAAATAGTCACCAAGTTCAAGTGGATTACGGCTGGTGTCATCACTGCTATTAACATTGCTGTCTTCTGCATCTGGATTCCAGCTCATTTGAACCCGCCCGTCTCTCATCTCTACGTCGAAATCAACAAATACTGGGACCGAACGTCCAAAGTACTCATCTGCATTGTCGATGCTGCCCTGAACATCTGGTTCCTTCACATCGTCAAGCAGCGCTTGGTGCGATATCATGGCTTGAGGAAGTATGAGCCTCTGGTGCGATTTAATTCCCGTCTGATTGTTGTGTCCGTTTCCATGGATGTAAGTCTTCTGTGACAGTAGTCTCAACACTGCTAACGTGATGAAAGATCCTGCTCATCGGTCTGATGTCCCTGAGGAATTAGCTGGTGTATATACAGTTCCATCCTGTGACGTATATGGTCAAGCTGAACATCGAAATGACCATGGCGTCTCTTATTACCAAGATTGCCCGGGGGTCTGGCGTTGTAGATAGTCGTCCGCCGGTGCCTCGTCACTTTGGCCCAACCAACTATGGAATGAAAAGGAAACTAAACAAAGATATCGAACTACAAGTCCCGGATCAATCTAGCACTCACATCCATAAAGACACCACAGTTCGCGTCACAATCCAGAAGACGGCCAGCGGTGATACGGCGACGCAGGTCCCCCTTGAATCAGCCGAGGGTCAAGCGCCATGGCTCTACTGTTTCTCTCGACAGACCAACGATAGGCGTCTTCGTGAACAGATTCCTGTGAAGCATCCGCGTTAGAAAACGACCACAGATGACTATTTGACGCAAAGACGTGAATTTCTGTAACTTGTACGGGAGATCGAGGCTTTGTGGGATTGGCTGGTGGGTGTGGATCAAGGGACTACACGTGTTTCTGTTCATTGCGAAGTTTATATTTGTAGGGATTTTTTTTTAAATTACTATGATTCTACTATGCCTATATATAATGTGTATGTTTTTGCTATCTGTTCCTCCTTACGCCTGTTTCTGGTAGTAATGCTTCCTGGAGGCTGGGAATGCAATTGTATCAATTACAATGGTTTTTTGCTTGCATGTCCGCAGTAGTTGAATTCAAAGTGCCCGACGTCCCCGGGCGTGTGCTGGAATTTGTCCCGATCTATGATAGTCCTAGTGAAATAGCGACAATAATTATCTGAATATATAATCGAAAATTAAGGACAGGAGTGACCACCCAATTCACTAGCCAGATAGCTGCCCTGAGGCTTTTTTTATAACCTCATTATCAATATGTTCTTAATAACTATTCCAGCAATTGATGGTTTTAGATATTATTTCCTTTCGTCCTGCAGCCACATAACTTTGCCGACCTTCCCTCCATCCACGTCCAAAACATGACCCATGATACTGCCACTCAAGGCCTCACTAGCAAGGAATAAAATTCCCTTTGCAACAGCCTCCTGTGGCACAGGCTTGCCGCTGGTTGAGGTTGCTTGCGAGTCCTTCCAGAGCTGCAAGGGATCCTGCGCACACTCAATCCTGAACTGCGCTGTATCAACCGGCCCCGGGGCAATAGCATTGACCCGCGCATCAGGGAAGATCCGTGGAACGTCGGCCTTCAAACTGCGTAGCAGACCATACTGCACTGCGGCCTTGCCCGCCGAATAATCAGGATTTGACCGTTCACCATAGTGGCCCGATTCCGAGCCAACAATGATCAGCGACACATTCTTGGTGACACCCGGCACGGCGTGCGCTTTGATCTGGCGCAGCCAGGTTCGAGCTGTTAGAAATGCGCCCTCGACATTGACGCGAAGCGTGCGCCGGAATTGCTCAATGTCCATGTCGCAGATACTCTCGATGTGGGGGAGGACACTCAAGTCCAGCGAGGCCAGTGCAATGCAGCATGCAACAACGCCAAAGTGTGCTCGTGCGCGCTTGAAGCAGCCTTCCAGCTGCTCCGGAAGTGATGTCGCCAACATCTTTGTGAAGACGTGGGTGTTCGCCAAGGGCAGCAAGTTTTGTTGGATTAATATCCAATGCTGTGATGGTTGGCGCCAGCTGAGAGAAACGCTGCAACCGTCATGCTCCCTAGATTTTATCGTGAGTTATATATAAAGCGAAAATATATATTTACTCTTGACAGAATTGGTGCAGCATCACAGATGACTAGGATAATGACTACAGAACCTACCAATAAATCCACCGGCTCCCGTCACAAGGACATGGGTGCCTTCAAGGCCATACCCTACGTCAAAGAGTTCTACCATGGGGCGAGTGTAAAGTTTGTGTCGGATATATAGACTAGAATTACTCCGTACGTGAACAGTAAGAAAATAGTAATTGATGCGGGCAGAAGAGGAGTTCAACCCCTCCGCAGACTATTTATCAAATTTTGGCCTTTTTTAGCCGGATTTCGAAGGAGACTAATCTACTTGTGCAGAATTATATTTATTCAATTATCCAAGGTAAGCAGATTTGTGAGATCAAATTAGTATATCATCTCTATTTTTCCCTTGCGAATCAGCGAGCTGATAAAACAAATAGTCATAAGAAAGTGTACATATATGCTCCGGCATGTTTAGAGGAATGTACCTCGGTTACAGATTTCAAAGAAGTCATAACCGATAAGCAGTCATCGTTTTGACGATGTGGAGTAACTGTCTGGCGATAAACCTCGGCCAAAGAGCGATAAGGGGAAACTAGAAGAGATGCACCGATAAACGATTACCCAAATTGGCAGGCCATAAGCCTGATAAGGATGGTGCTATGCAATGGTAGCTGTTATTACTTGCCAATCCAGAACAAATCAATTCTGGCTGTAGATGAATTTTGGAAAAGAAAAGCTTAGTCAGTAGGTGATAGTAGATATGAAAGTTATGTGGTAATATTAATTTCAAGTTTTAGCGACATGTAGTAGCCATCACTACTTGTCCTTTGTTAGATAGATTTGTTGCCAATATATTCAGATTTAAAGCGACTATCCTACGGGCTATATATTACAGGACTGACTAACAATAAACCAAATAACTGCAGAACGCCCGGAGCGAAACTGTGTGCCTGGGATAGAGAAACATGCTTATCAGTAAGGGCCTAAGCTATGTATTTGTAAGGGGCTTATCTGCAAGCATCTTCTCTAATAAGTCGTCCTATTATCGTTTGCAAAGGACGGCGTCTTCAAAAAAAGGTTCAACCTTTATGACTGGACTTGATCTAAGCTTTCGTGTAACACTTCATTCTGCATTCTGAGATTGCGCTGGATGAGCATAGCCCGCGTGGCACTCTCGGCATCTTTGTCTAAACACGCTTATCGCAGTTCTCGACGCGTCCAACTCTGAGGAATTGAGGCCCGGCTGATTGATTAGCCTTTACACTATAACTGCACGTGGAGCAAAGAGCGCCTGGTTATTCAGCCTGCTGCTTACAGCATAGTCGAGGTAAGGACAGGCCAGTCATAATACAACAGATTCTATACGCATAACGCATTGGAGTGCTCTATCTTCGATATCCAACTTTACCTTCGCTGACAGCGTGTAGAATTGTCTCCAAGCAGTCAATGCGTTCGATCGACGCACCTGTGGATGTCCATACCCCAAAGCCAAAGATAGGATAGTGGGTAAAGAAATATAGAGAGACAGGTCTGGCGAAAGACAAGCAAGTATGACGGTCGAATTGACGCATGATTCTGCGGCACCGGTGCTCCATGATGTCGAGAGGACGGTGGTCGAGGACAACGATGCCCACAAGCTGCAGGCTCTGGGCCACCAGCAGGAACTGCGGCGGAACTTCTCAACGTACAGCATTGCTGCGACGGGGTTTGTAAATGGAAAGTAGGCATTACATGTTCTCTTCCCTCCATCGAACGCCGACTGATATGGTTTAAAACAGCGCATGGTCCGCCGTAGGAGGAAGCATCTTAGTGGCCATCTACAATGGCGGTGCGGCGGGGGTTCTTTATGAATTGTAGGTCCACCGGACATACGAAACATCGCACTGACAACCTAGAATCGTGGTCTCCCTCGCGTATGCGTTCATCACAGCCTCACTTGCCGAACTGTCCAGCTCTATTCCGTCATCCGGAGGAGGTGAGTGAATCTCCTCCATTATGGTGTTATCTCCGTCATGCTTTTTGATATGGAGGATTGTAATAAGTATCCTTGCAGTCTACCACTGGGCAACCGTTGTCGCAGGCCCCAAATACGGCCGGGTCATCGGCTTCTATGCCGGCTGGTTCAACTTCCTGGCCTGGGTGTTTGCTATCTCGTCAACGTGTGCAATCCTAGGCAACGCGCTGGTGCAGATGTATCTCGTCCGGCATCCTGAGGTAGAATGGAAGGCGTGGATGGTTTTCATTGCATTTCAGCTGCTCAACTGGATGGGTTGCTTAATTGTCTACTGCGGAAACCGATTCCTGCCTGTTCTGAATTTTATAGGCTCGTTCGCCGTCGTATCAGGCGTCTTCGTGTCCATCGTTGTGCTAGCAGTCATGCCCAAAGCCCACGCCAGCAGTGACTTTGTGTGGCGCACATTTGTGAACGGGACAGGATGGTCGAATAGAGGTCTCATCTTTGTCATGGGTCTGCTCAATGGAGGTGAGTATCAGCTCGTCGATGGTCTTCTTGCCAGCATTAGTAATGCTTCATCAGCGTTCTCGGTTGGCACCCCGGATTGCACCACCCATCTGGCAGAGGAAGTGCGCAGTCCAGAAGTTGCCATCCCCAAGGCGATGTTCTTCCAGCTCAGCCTGGGATTTGCGACGTAGGGTCTTGCCAGGGTATTCTCAACCGCGATGATGTTGACTGACCATTGCAGCGCCTTCGCCTATGATCGCTCTCTCGTATGCCATTGCGGACCTCAACAGCATCCTAAGCATTCAGTCCAGCTTTCCGTTGATTGCCATCTACTTACAGGCAACAGGATCGAATGCAGGAGCCATCGGTCTGACATTTATCGTCTTCCTGGCCTACTTCGTCGCGCTGCCGGACAATTTTATCGCCTCTGGCCGGACATTCTGGGCGCTGTCGCGAGACAATGCCACGCCATTCAGCTCCTATTTTGCACACGTCTCAAAGCGATGGCAAAACCCGGTCCGGGCCAACATGTTTTGTGCTCTGGTCACCACTGCCGTCGGTTGCATCTATGTCGGTAACACGACCGCGTTCAACGCCTTCGTGGGGTCATTTGTCGTCCTGACGACCATCTCGTACGGCATTACCATCGCTGCTCACCTGGCGACTGGCTGGAAGTTTGTATTGCCGGGGCCATTCCACCTTGGCCGCTGGGGATGGGGTATCAACCTTCTAGCGCTGGGGTACATAGTCGTCTCGGATGTCATCTTCTGCTTCCCTTTCGTGCAGCCAGTCGATGCGGCGAACATGAATTACGTCTCAGTGATTGTGGGAGGGTTCACCACCTTTGTGACAGTGTGGTGGTTTCTGCGCGCGCGACAGAACTATGAGGGTCCGGTTAGTTGTATTCTCTCCATAAGAACAGTCACTCGTCGGTGGAAATGCTGATAGTCTTCTCTATCAGAAATATATCCCCCAGATTATTGAGGGACAAGACCAGGAGGAGAGCTCGACTCCTCTGAGCGAGAGCAAAGAAGAGTCTGGTGCAGACAAGTCATAGAGAGTAATATCGTAGAGAGTAATATAAACAAAGGGGTATTCCGTTTTCAGTGTTTGCTCCGAGTGGCATACTGCCACTGAACTTCGGCATATACCGGGGTTAAATGACAAATACTCGAGAAATGACTGTTTTTCAGTGAAAAATTCAGTTCACTAGAGGGACTCACCGGCAAAACTCAGACTCATAAGCAAGGCTTATACGTAAGACACCTAAACAACTCTCACAACCACCATCTACAACAAACTCCCACAATCAACTCTGACTACAGTCAACTTTCATCACCCACCCATACAACCAGCTCTCAAACATCTCACTCCAACGTCCAACAAGATGGTATCCCTGGTCCATTTCGTCAGGAAGCTCAACAAAGACTTTCGTCGATTCTGCAAGCAATACCACAAATCGGCTAGGGACACAAGCAATGATCTCACGCATCTGATGGACGAGACTTATGCCATGACATGCGAGATATTGGAACTGATGAAGGCGATGTCTACCATGAAGAAAGACATGGCTCATATGATGGACGAGATAGCCGACCTGAATATGCATATGGCCCATCTCACTTCTGAACGTGCTGCCATATCAGAACGCGTCAAGTCTCCTGAGGAATTCCAGAAGACGGTGTTGGAGAACTCTAATCTGCCGAAGTAAGATGTCACACGGCTGGAGAAAAGCTATCACCCTCTGGTTGGTGAGCATGGAGAGTCTGATGACTACGATGAGACGAGCGATCGCAGTTGTTGATATGCTCGCCCTCTTGACCTCCCTCCGTCCTAATGTTGTGAACGTGCTACGTCGACGATCGCGATAACATCCAACTGCCGCAGAGGAGATGGAATTCTTGACCGATACTGCTGATATTTCTGGCTTTGGAATTTCTGCCGGTCTTAATGTCTGTCTCGAGTATGGAATTGCCCTCCTGTGCAGATTAGATATATGCGCATGCCAGGATGTCTATCGAGTGTGCTTTAACGGCATGTTCTCTATTCTACTTTTCCACTATGAAAATTTATAAATGTCCCAACAGATAAAGGACTAGGTCGTGACGGTGTCTTGTCTGCAAAGCATAGACTCAATAAACGAAATGAATTAACAACGACGTCCCCATTCGCGATTCGAATCATGAGATAATCTCCAAAAACACATGATGACCAACCAAACAGCTGCGCAGATATTAGAGCCCGAGGGAATACCAATTAATCAACCAACCAACAGGAGGAAGTACAGAGTGTTGGGTACATCCGTGTAATCAGATCAAGATGTAACTTTCCCTTTCAGTCTGAAAACAACAACATGAACACCAACCCCACGCGCCGAAGACTCTTCGCGTCTGATGACAATACTGTTATCAACACCTCTTAGATGTTTACGAAACAACGCTGTCCTAGACTGAAGCCGGAATAATTTTCAGGACGGGACCAATGTCAACACCAACCCTCATCACCGAGCTGGCAGCTGCCATTGCTCGTAACACTCAGATTGTCAACGACTACTTCAAGGCCAACAACATCCCCACGCCCTCATTCGACGTCGATGGACCAGCGACGGTGACGATTCCCCCTCACGAGAAGGAGGTGGCAGCCGCACATGCCCAAGTCATTGCTGACACGCAGGCGCTTCACAATCTCATGAAAGGGCCGACGGAGATGGTGATGGGGATTGCGGTATGAACTTGACGATTTCCTTTTTTTTTAAAAAAAAAAAGAAAAAAAAATTGCACTTCGTTGTATGGCTACTGACGTCAGAAGGCGATCAATCCAAACGACATTATCAGCTTGCAAGCGATGCTACGGTTCGACGTGGCGAAGAAATTCCCGCTGCATGAGAGAGTCTCGTTCGAGTATCTGTCTGCCAGCTGTGGCGTCAACGTCACCGATTTTCGACGCCTGATCCGGCATGCCATGACGAACCACATCTTCCGTGAAGACGAGGACGGCCTGGTGGCGCATACGGCGGCATCGAGGGTGTTGAGGGAGAACCGCTTGCTCAACAATATTGCGGGCATCATGACGGAAGAACTGTTCCCGGGGGCAGCTCAGGTATGAGTTATGCACAAGGCAATATACAGTATTTCGGCGTAGAAAGCTGACGATGATATTCTGACAGACCATCAATGCGTTGGTCAAGTACGACGGTTTTCATGTGCCAAACCAATCTGTGTGTATTGCCTCAAATATATTTCCTCTCCCCAGTAAAGGTTGATGCTGACTCTTGTAGGGCTTCAGTCTGGGCCACAATACCGACAAAGGCCTCTACGACGAGCTGCGACAGTATCCCGAACGAGCAGAACGCTTTGCAGGCGCCATGAGCGGCTTCGCAGCCCGAACTCCCATCGATCCTCTCGCCAAAGGATATAACCGGGCGCCTATCGTCAAGAAAAAAAGGGACAGTTGTCGATGTAGGTGGCGGCTGGGGACCCGTCAGTATCGGACTGGCGCGACACTTTCCCGAGATCAAATTCATCGTACAGGATCTGCCCGATGTCGTCGCCGACGGGCCTTCACACGTTCCTGAAGAACTTGCCGGACGCATCGAATTCATGGCAACCGACTTTTTGGAGACGGAGCAACCGGTCAAAGACGCAGACGTGTACTTCATGCGAGCGGTGCTGCACAACTGGCCGGACGAGTATTGTGTCCGGATTCTACGGAACTTGTTGCCAGGTGGGACGATACGACATGAGATTGATATGCTTGGTTGAGTAGTGCTGACATGGATATCTAGCTCTCAAAAAAGACGCCCACATCCTCCTGGTCAACGACTCCATCCTTTGGAAACCGTGGAGTCTTCCACCTTATGTGGAAAAGTTTCGACGGTGTGTAATGACGTCGTTCAATTTTCATAACTTCTTTTGAATGTATAGTCCTGGCTGATGGCGTAAAACAGGTCAATGGATCTCAACATGATGACTTTCTTCGGCTCGCGGGAACGAGCGCTTGACGAGTGGGAGAAGATCGTCCGGGAGGCAGATCCACGGTTGGAAATGCGAGTTTACGAGCTGAATCCAGGCTATGTGTTGGATATTTACTGGAGGACAGAGTAGCTTTGTCGATACGAGATGGGAATGCATAGTAATATAAATCTGGCACGGTCAAAAGAAAGCACCAGTCTGTGGATGAGATGTGTTGTGCTATTCTACGCAGGGAATTAACTAAAGCAGGATTTTATTTAATGATATCAAGCAGTCCAGATGTCAATCCGTTTATCAGATAGGCACAACAACAATAGTGAAGGATGGTTGACATTGCCATTTTAATTCGTACGGGACTACATTTACTTACCCTGAAAGCTATGATTGACGGGTCATTGATTGCTCAGCACTACGTAGTATGACAGAAATATGGCTATCCTATGGAAATCCCGGGTTTTACACTTAGTGAGACAGCTGTGGTTCAAAGAGCTATGTCTTCTTGCCAGGACATCAGTTGGGGATAATATTAACGCATAGCCGGCTCCAGATCTCATATGAGAGTAGTTTTACGAGTGTAAGTCATCAATCAGGTCTGTATTTGCTGTTTTAGAGGGCTGTCGTTCCAGTTAATGCTAATTGTTCTAACTTGAACGAGTCGTCTAGATATTGAATTCTGATCGAGAAACTGTCTTTTTGGATCCTAAATTAATAAACTTTTAAACCTATAATGAGTAACCGTGTATAGATTGGAACCAACCTGCTGTGCTATAGTGCAGCACGACCTGAATCCTCATGCAATGGCACCGGCGGTCTTAGGGTGACCCGACACATTCAAGCTTGCGCCACGATCTGCATGGCGCTTACCATCCCCGAGCTTAGCAGACTTTAATTCTCAGCTATGACACAATAGACGTCAGAAATCTAGGGCAGAGACTGCGGAGAATAGGCCAGTGTGGGGATGAAACGAGGAAGTTCTTGCATGGGGGAATCCCCAATATTCGAATCACAATCATTCATTCATCCTCTCTGTCCCAACCGAGAGCCGGGAATATCCACATGGCGCATTCTCCGGTATTGATTCTCCGTTCATTTCCATCTCTGGCCGGAAGTAACATACCTATCTAGGTAGCTAATGTCTCACTTGTCAGTTTCAGTTTCTTACCCTGAAATTCTGGTCTTGAATAAGCCCTACGATGATGGACCATTGTCTGGCGATCATTTGCCGTGTGAGGGCAGGATGCATCTTCTCCATCGCGTTTCCTCCATGCTAGTAATCTTTCCCCGCAAAGTCTCCTCACTGAGCTCAGAATATGCGGACTTCAGGCCGATCTGCCAGGATAGCCGGAGATGTTAAGAATAGATGTCGAATGTGTTCGAAAGACTCAAAGAAATCGGAGACTGAGTCAAACGGAATGGGATGCGCAAGCCTAGCATTATCCGACAAATGTGCGGACTGATAACCAAGGATCTCTAAAGTCTTTGAAATACCTGCCGAGACACATTGATTACTGCTGGATTTACTTTGCTTCTGTCTTAACTTCCTCGTTCGTCATCGCCTCGGAATATCACCATTTACCTTCAAGGCAAAAGTTCGATGGTGGGTGTCACTGCTGCATGCAGCATTGGGTTCCTGCTCTTTTGCTGTAAGTTCTATACTGTCAAGCTGTTAAAACCAATCTCTAACTCTGGCAGATGACCAGGGCGTCATGGGCGGGGTCATCGGCTCGTCGACCTTCATCGAGCAGTTCTACAACCCAAACGTCAGCAATTGAAGATGTGCTCATCTCAGACGATATAGCATGCTAATCAAGACATAACAGGCTGTTCTGCAGGGACTGATCACAGGCCTGTACGATCTTGGCTGCCTGATCGGGTCCATCGCAACGTTCATCTTTTCGGAACCCATTGGGAGAAAGAAATCGATGGTAATGCAAATCATGACATAAGAATCAGGCAGTCTCTTACGGATCATAGTATATCGGCATTGGCATTGTGCTGGTTGGGACAATCCTCCAGGTCACCGCGACGACAGTGCCACAACTTATCGTTGGCAGAATCGTGTATGGAATCGGAGTTGAGATAGACATGGCAATTATTCCCACCGTAAGACCTTCGAATCGATGAATCACTGGCATTCACTTACTGCTCTGCA